>NW_006294418.1:1037729-1038440 GCF_000327345.1 Myotis davidii
TTTCTTCTTCTATGGTCACTATAGCTAGCACTTCTAGTACTATGTTGAATAGGAGTGATGAAAGTGGACATCCCTGACTTGTTCCTATTCTTAAGGGAAATGGTTTTAGTTTCTGCCCATTGAGTATGATATTGGCTGTAGGTTTGTCATATAGGCTTTTATTATATTGAAGTATGATCCTTCTATTCCCATTTTGCTGAGAGTTTTTATCAGAAAAGGTTTTTGGACTTTGTCAAATGCCTTTACTGCATCAATTGATATGATTATGTGTTTTTTGTCTCTCAATTTGTTTAAGTGATGTATCACATTTATTGAGTTGTGAATATTGTGCCAGCCTCACATCCCTGAAATAAATCCTACTTGGTCACGGTGTTTGAGCTAGCTTTTTATGTTTGATTTTCTTCATGAGGAGATTATGTGTGCTGAACCTATTTCAGCTTCTAGCATCCACAAGAACCCTGTAAACCAAACTATTACTATTAAGAAACAGAGAATGAAAGTTAGAAGCAAAATTTTATACTACAGCAAGTTTTACCAAGAACCTGGCAGTGTAAATCCTCATCACAGGATGTGACTCATGTTGGGTTGCCCAGGTCCAGTTTATCATGGAACTAAAGTGGAAGCCAATACTGGCCATTTATGAATACTTCCTAGGCAGCCAAACAGATCACTGTGGTTACTTGAGCATAAATTAACCTATATTTGATTTTT
>NW_006294418.1:1040529-1048208 GCF_000327345.1 Myotis davidii
CAGAGAGAGACCACCAGGGGCAGACACTCAATGCAGGTTTTCCCCCCAGCCCGCAGGCCCCAGGCCAGCCAAGATGAATGCCAGTGCCCCCCCCCCCAATTACCCGGCCAGTCCCCCCACAGAGGGAGGTGACCAGTGGCAGTGGCGCGGGATGGGGCCAGTGAGTGGGCGGCATCAGACCAACCAAGGTGGGTTCCAGGGGGGTTCCACCAATCACCCCACAGATTGGCCTGATCATTGGCCAGGCCTAGGGACCTACCCGTGCAGAAATTTCGTGCACCCGGCCTCTAGTTATCTTATATGTACAAATTTGCAAGTGAAATATAACACAATTCCCCAAAGGTCAATGTACGGAAAGAAATATGGTGTTTTTTTTTCACTATCGAATTTCATCTACTTTATAGCCTAATCCAGTGATCAATTAAAAATTAAAAATGATCGCAATCTAATATAGGTTATGGCAACCTAATATGAGATATTAGTAATATCCATGTTAATACTAATATATATCAGTTATGCATTTCTACTGTCTTCTCAGAAATTAATGGTATGTAAGTCATCTTTTCAAGTTTGTGTTTTATTACTATTACTGTAAAGATGGCCCTCAACTGTACCTCTAAATGAGTGTCCTGGATCACCAGGAGGAAGGGTCAGGTAAACCTATTGTTTTAACTTTGGAGCAACCCATCATCCATAAGTACTTGAAGAATATCTGTATTAATCATCTAATGACTTTTCATTTAAAATATATTTCATTTTCATACAAATAGCACTTTCTAAAATAGGTTTTCTTAGAGGGTTATAACCACTAATATAGGGATGGGACTTTTATTCCATCAGCTTGACTGGTGATTTTATTTCACATCTTTAACAGGATTACAATGCCTGCAATTTTAGTGCTATGATAGCACATCTCTTCAAGGAAAAGGAGGGATTTTTAAGTCACTGCATTATTCTTATACTGACATAAAGTAAATGGAATTTTGTTAGATATATTATAGAATGCTATATTCGTCTGTTAGGGGTCTCAGAACAAAATACCATAGACTGAGTGGCTTAAGCAATGGAATTTCATGTCCTCACAATTCTGGAAGCTAGAAGTCCAAGAGTAAAATGTTGGATAGAGTTAGCCTCTGTCCTTGGATTGCAGATGGCTACACTCTTCCTGACTCTTCAAGAGTTCTTCCATCTGTACGTGCAGGGCTCCAGTGTGTCCTAGTGTTGCAAAATTTCCTGCTCTTATAAGGTACCAGTCAGATTGGAGTAGGACCCACTGTAATGACCTCATTTGGCCTTAAAGAGCTTTTTTAAGGCCCTTTCTCCAAATACAGAAACTTTTTGAGGTGCTGGGGATTTGGAGCTTCAATATATAAGTTCAGAGGGGACACAAGTCAGCCTGTAACGGAGGCTGTGGTAGGAAGTTAGGATATAGAATTTCTGGATTCCTATTCCATCCTTGTTACCCATTAGTTAAGAGACTCTTTACCAAGCAACTTGTTCGTGTCTCAGATTTCTTCTTGCTTTAATGGACACAATGCCTGGTCTATATTTCTCAAAAAATAGCTGCAATGACAAAATGACATTTAATAATAATAATGTACATATCTTTAAGACATTATCAAAGTACAAGTACACCTTATTTCTACAATTCTTTTTTGTGAAAGATTAAAATTAGTCTTATGGTTGTAAGCTGAATTCTAGGAAAGTCCTTTACATTAACAATTACTTTTCTCTTAGCAACTCCATCAGAAATGTTGGGAAGTAATTGCGTGTTTGTTTGCTTTCTCCTTTGCAATTGAGTATCCAGTTAAGGGATTCACCCCTCTTCAACCAAGCTTTTAAGGTTGACCCTTCCCTCACAAGGCTTTTTTTTCTTCAGAAAAAGAAAGAGAGATAGAGAGATGAGAGACTGAGAGAGAGGGAGACAAGGAGAGGGAGAGAGAGGGAGAGAGGGAGGGGGGGGAGAGATAGAGAGAGAGAGATCTTGTAGGCTGAGTGAGTTGCTATAAGCCACATTTACTGGTATTCTCCAACCTACTCCGTTTTCACCCATTCTCTCATGAACTTTTCTTTTCTTTTCTTTTTTTGGAGCAATTTCCCCATACTGAAAATTAGGAAAGCTAATGTTACAAAGATTTTAATTTAAAAATTCAACCCAAAGTCAGTTATGCTGCCTGAATCTGAACAGGGCCAAGATATAAATTAGTAAAATGATGACACTTTTCATCCTACTGGAAATTCTATAGTCATGTTACAATAGGGTTTTATATCCTGCTTTCAGGGAAGGATGATGGAAGATGTGAGGGAAGGGAGAAAAAAAAAAGGAAGACATTGCCATTAAAATAAGTTCTTAGAACACAACATACTTTAGAGCTTAATTTAGCAAAATATGTCATTTTAGGAGCCCTTCTGGAAAGTCAAATGTAAATGTTATACACTGACTATAAAGGACAAAACACCCTCCGGGAAGAGAGGTGCTCACCCAGGAAAGGTAAGAAGCCTTCATCCCCAACCCCAGATGCTAGATTAGCTGGGGATAAATGATGGATTGGACCGTTTCTGAGAAGACTCCTTGTTCAGCCTTCAGTATGTCCCTACGGAGCTCTGCAAGAGCACTTGTTTACAGTATATCATCCTTTAAGCCAAGGAGATTTTACTAGAGTTGTCTCTAGAATCCATTCATTTTATTTTACCCCCTTTATTTTACATTATTTCAAAGTTTTTATTCCCTGCAGTTTCCAGTGCAGGCTAAGGGGCATGAGTCCCTTTTTATCCTGTGACCTGTCTTGTATCAGAAAACCAAATAGCTGTGACTTCTTGAGTTAAGAGCGAGGCCTTTTTTAATGCCGGTCTTGCTTTGCTTCTTGGAACTGTAGTGCACTCAGGTGTAGTTTTATCACCTACACCTCCAATCAACCTTTCTTAAACTTGCAGAGGCAGACTGCAGAGATGCGTTAGCACATTGTGGGGCAGAATAGAGAGAAATGAGACCTTCCCCCATCCCATTCCCACTGTGGTAGGGAAATGAGTCAATATTAGGCCCTTACAATTCACAATTGTATTTTCCCCCACCTTCATGTCAACCTTCCTATCAACTCTTAAGTGGGAGTCCTTTTATCATTAAATATGGGTCAGTGTTTTGGTCTCTCTGCGACTAAAATGAAGAGCCTCACAGTAAAATGAAGAGCAAAACAAAAAGAATTGAAAGAGACACATTGCCCTCCTGGGTCTCAGATGCTTTTATTTTAATGTGTAAGATCATTTCAGCTTCTCTACCTGACAAAAACCTCTGCTTTGGCGTTCTCATATATTAGCTCATTGCACAGCGACCTCTAAATCACTATGACTTACAAACAAGGACCACACTTCATTTTACTATTCCTGTAGTCTACTTTCAGTGCTCTATTCTACTACGTATGTTTAAAGAGCAATATCTATTTACTAATAATCTTTCACCTCTGTCAAAGAAAGTTTAAAAGGAAATTTCTACCTTATACCTAGGGGAAAGGTCATTATGTGAATACAAGAAGTTCCTTAATATCCCCCTGTCTAAATAAAGTTAAAATCATACAATAGAAACATAATAAAGGCAATAGTCACTCCATGTAGAGGCACATCTAACCCTAGTAACTTAAAGCCATTTTCATTTTGCTATAAATGCTGCTATTCTTATTACCCAGGAGACTTGTTATTTTTACTGCAATATCCAATTAGAACAGTTCACTCCCAAAGCCAACGTCTCACAATTCTGTTGGGATAGCCTTCCATGTTTTTAAAATGACTCCATATTTATAAATTAGGTGGCCTATGGGGTCCTCTTAGGACTTTGATCCTTCTTTACCTCAGTATTTCAACAAAGGAGGACAAGTTCAAATAAATTTGAATTCTGCTTTCACCAATAACAGCCAACTTAGAGGAATACAGAAGGCCCATAAACTCAATTTCCTAAAATGACATAACATCTAAATTTCAGGACTGCAGTGTCCATTAAGAAATATTACTCACTAACATGACTTCCAGGAATGTATTTTAACTTTAGTTAAGCAGTCAACCTGATGTTTTTGTAAGCACTCCTAGAAAAAGCCTCCTGTCCCAAAATAATCTCTATACAAAATTTGTCTTAATGTTTAAATGTAATATATCTAATTATTAAAAACTGTTAACAATTTAACTTGAATTTGTGCATGTGATAAATTAATCCTATTCCTAGTCACATCCTTAGAGAATAAACTGACTTTAAGTAAGAATTGGCTATGGGGGCAGTTAGGACTCTACATAAGAAGACCCTTAGGGCATGGTGCTTGCTCAGAGGTCTGAGCATCTGGGATGCAGAACAGGGTGTGCAGTAAAGAGGGGATTTGACTATGGAGCAGACATTTTCTAAACACTTCACTATGAGGCAAGTACTATCATGTCCATTGTACAAATGAGGTAATGGGGTCCTAAAAGTGTTAAGTTAGCTGCCGAGGAGAAAAGATATTTGAGAAGGAACTTGACTTGGAGACCAGTAGTTGAGATGCAGAAGCCCTGATCATATGCTAGGGGTGCCACCTCCTATGTAGTGGATGGAGAGGAGAAAAGAGAGTGAAGGGACACTATGGCATATGCTGCCTGGGGCCTGTGCCTTCCCAATATCTATTCTCCCTTTTGCTGTACTAGCAGAGCCACCTTTTTTTTGGGGGGGGGGGGGGATGGAAGGAGCAACAAGCCCTGTGGAAAATGCTCATTAATCCATACTTCATCTGATCAGTTCTGGTGAAGCAGGTATCTATCAACAGCACATTCTAACATTGCTTTCTGTGAAAGTTACTGCTTTTCTGTAAAACAGAAATCAGCTAGCACTTGCCTTTTTCCTTTACTTTTTCCCTTCTTTCTGCCTAAACTGGAATCATCTACTGGCAGAGGTAGAGCGTTGATACTGTGGGTGTAAGACTGACAACTCCATGCTGAAGATGGCAGAGCAGAAAGATAGAGAGAGCTGGTGCCATTCGAGATCTGACATTAATACTGAATTTTCCACCTTTTTACTTTTTATGTGAAAAAATATGAAGCCCTATTTGGTTAAGCTACGTTTCTATTCCATGTGTCCAAGTGTAATCCTAATAAATAAGGAGAATAAACTTACTAAAATAGAAGAATAAACCTACCTTTTGCGGAAAATACCATATGGCCTGAGACTGGCACTACATGGTAGTGGGTACACACACAGCCCTATGCCACGTGCTTCCACTGTGAGGCGTTATTCTGTTCCCTGTGGTGACTCTACATGGGCACAGACCCACCCTTATAATTTCACAAAGAATATCGTTCAGCAATGACATTACAACAGGGGTTAACAAACCACAGCCAGCCAAATCTGTCCTCCGCCTTGTTTTTGTACAGACTATAAGCTGAGAATGTGTGTTCTATTTTAAAGCATTTAAAACACAAGAATAATATTCAACAGAGATCACGTGGTGACTCTACATGGGCACAGACCCACCCGTATAATTTCACAAAGAATATAGTTCAGCAATGACATTACAACAGGGGTTAACAAACCACAGCCAGCCAAATCTGTCCTCCGCCTTGTTTCTGTACAGACTATAAGCTGAGAATGTGCGTTCTATTTTAAAGCATTTAAAACACAAGAATAATATTCAACAGAGATCACATGGATTCATGAAATCTAAAATATTTACCACCGGGTTCTGTATAGAAAAAGTTTGCTGGTTCCTGCAGAAGGGCAGGGCAGAGTCAATGTGCAAATTATCACAACTTTCCAAGTTGCGATTACCCTCTTATAAGGCCATTTTTATTCTCCTTTGCTGGCCAGTGAGTCATCTATCGAAAATATGATCTAAAATTAATGTGCCCGCTAAATAATTTTCTGACTGGGGAGTAGAATAGGGTAACAGGAAGGAAGGAGACATCACAGCACCGATATAGTTCTGGCTTAAAAAGAAAGAACCAGTTTAAAGTACATTAAATTCAATTTCCCAGAAAATATCATACATCAGCTGGAGCTGATTGTTGGAAAGGAATTATCATTAAGCATTCAACAGAAACTCCTAGAAGGAATTAAATGTTGAACACTTCGAAATAAAAGTGCCTTTCAAGAAAATTTTCCAGCCACAGGTGGTCCCAAGCTTTCATTTCACAAATAACTGTCCCCACTTTCCATTTAAATTCTTGTCACACACAACTCGAGACTAACACCCGAACTGAAAGCCGAGTTGAAGGATGGTGATTTGATTTCCCTGATTTTCTATTCTCATGTCCTCATAGGACTTGAAGATGATTAACTATTTATTTAGACACTTGAAGTTACTTCAAATAATGTGGAGAAAACTAGACTTTCATTTTTAATATAAGGCTAAAGAATACTTTCTCATATTGAATGGTAAGTTATAAATTACGAAAGTTAACCATTTTCATATTTTAGAAACCTCGTCTTGGTTGTTCTGTATGCGGGTTTATTTTCTAAGCATTTCAGTCATCAGCATTTCACAACAAAAGCTTTTCTTCTTCCTTGACAATATCCCCTTTTATTCCTGTAAGAATTTTGTCATCATTCCAGAGCTTTTACAATGTTGTAATAAATTCCATGTTGTATTGGTTTTCTTATCATATTAAAGGCGAAGTGGATTTAGGAAAAATAAGTGTATTGCTTCAACTGTTTTCATCTAATATTTTGTAGATACACGTACTTCCAACCAAAATGTATAACATACATTTGTTCATAATCTGAGCACAAAATCACCCTTCCTAAGAATCAGTTTTTATAGTTTTAGATTTCTAGTATTTATCTTTCACATTGAATGTGTACATTAATGTCATAAAATTTTGCAATTATTTTATGGATATCAGTGATGACTGAATATGAATGATGTAAAACAACACATTATAAAGCACTACGATTAGAAAAATGGTAATTGTGAACATCTGTGTTGAGGAATTTAAAATTCAAAAGTCTTATATGTTTTATAAAGGGTTTTTTCTATGCTTGTCCAGATTTCAACTGGTATTATCTGAAACCATTGATGGGAAATAAGCTAATTATATGTAGATCCAAATATGTTGTCCAGATTAAATGCCCAGGTAGAAAAATAGTTATTTCTCTGTCTTTGTTATATGGCTACATTGATATAACAATAGTTTTAGTGTTTCCTTTAAGGATATTCAGCAATTTTGATTTTTGAGAACAGAATAAGAATGGCCAAAATAAAGAAATACTTTTAAATCTAATTCATAAAATGTTATTGGAGAAGAAAATAGCTGTATACTTAAAAGCTGATAAAAATGTCTTGAGTAGGTAAGAATTTCATTTTTTAAAATGAGCAGAAAAACTTATTTTTTTTTAACCCACATGCGATTTCTAATTTGAGGCCTCAGTCTGCTGAAGCCCCTAATCTCTGAATTGAAGGACCCACCTTTTCCAAAAACCAAGGTGGTGTCTATTTTATGGGCAGGGTGGATATTCAAAATATTTAAGAACATTGTGATGGAGATACTGATCATTCAGAGCAAATGTCCAATCAGTCAGTTGTCAAACACAACTCTGGTCCACTGATGTGGCCTTGCTGGGTACCAGCCATGCTCTAGAAGCAGGAATTTAGCGAAGGCGGTTAGCAGGGTATTTGTCATTTACACAATTTGACATTTATTCTAAGGTTTTCTCTCCCAGGGCTTTAGTTTTG
>NW_006294418.1:1048336-1048668 GCF_000327345.1 Myotis davidii
CATATCATATACATGTAATATTAATCATATATAATATGATTTCATATGGTAAGAGCATTTATTAATAATCATAAAAATTGTCTTTTCACATTACTGTGCTATCTACACCCCTAGGCACAATTATGAGATATAGTCCCATTTTTTAAACAACTTTATTAAGATAAAATTAACATATAATTCAACCCTTTTAGTATGTAAAATTCAATGTTTTAAAATACATTAACATAACTGTGCAATCATAACTGCTATCCCATTTTGGCATATTTGAATCTCACCAAAAAGAGACCCCATGCTCATTAACAGTCCGACCTTATTGCCTTCTAATACATCCC
>NW_006294418.1:1049157-1062793 GCF_000327345.1 Myotis davidii
TCATATACATATAATATTAATCATATATAATATTTCATGTGGTAAGAGCATTTATTAATAATCATAAAAATTTTCTTTTCACATTACTATGCTATCTACACCCCTACGCACAATTGTGAGATATATTCCCATTTTTAAACAACTTTATTAAGATAAAATTAACATATAATTCAACCCTTTTAGTATGTAAAATTCAATGTTTTAAAATACATTAACATAACTGTGCAATCATAACTGCTATCCCATTTTGGCATATTTGAATCTCACCAAAAAGAGACCCCATGCTCATTAACAGTCCGACCTTATTGCCTTCTACTACATCCCTCAACCATTCCCTGCGTCTATATATTTGCCAATTTTGGATCTTTCATATGAATGACATCATACCACATGTGGTCTTCTGTGACTGGCTCCTTCCCCTTAGTCTTTATCCATGTGTCATCTATGAGTACTTCTTTTTATTGCCAAATAATATTCCTTTGTATGGGTTTACACATTTGATTTCTACATTAGTGTTTGTTTTTATTAATCTATTCTTTCTCTTTTCATGCCTATGTGCTCCTCTCACTCAGAGTGTGTGAGATAAATGTTTGGAGAGGGTCTGACTCCCTTTTAGTGCTGTGTTTCAAAGGGTTATTTTCCTCAAGTCATCTTTCTCTAGGAGTAACACCATCACCTTGAAATAATTAACCTTGCATCTTCTTCCCTACCTAAGTCAGTTCACGCTCTGAAATTGCATTTTGTGCTTTCATTCACATAGTCATTTTAAAGAAATATAAATGAAAAGTTTCGAGTTTCTCAGGCTAGGTGGAAAAAAAGAATCAACTACAACATCAGCCAACCGTGAAACAACTGACATTTAGCTTCACATGTAAGGTAAACCTGAATGGCAGGAAAACCTTTCTACTCACAGGTATCTAAAGACTCGTCTGAATCATCAGGGCAGTCAGGGTCCCCATCACACAGCCAGCTCTGGGAGACACAAGTCACATGATCGTGGCAAAGAAATTCACCAGGATCACAGGACTGCTGATCTGAAAATGAAAATGTTTCAAAATAAAATATGACTGATCTGAACATGAACACAAGAGCAGTACAAAGATGAAATATGAGAAACCAATATATAAAAGGTACATGAATGTGATCCACATTTTCTATTCAGCTGCACAGCTAAGCCAATTATTTTCTTAATTTTAGCCACTCTGCTCAAGTCCACCTTATTGATAGAATTGGCTTTGATGTAGTCTCACACAGTCTGTTCTGGAAATTGTTATGAATTCTGTTTATGTTTATGACTAGCGGTTTTGTCATACTGGATAAGGCACATAGAATCCCACCAAGTGAGTTTATAGATGTTGACATTTTGAACACAGACATTTTTATTCCTTCTTTGCTCAAAAAAAAAAAACCACACAAAAAAACAACACAGTAAAACCCTGTAATAAACGATAGCTAGTGTACCTAAACCTAAACTCTGCGTGTTTAGTTCTTAACTTTCCATACCAATGCCATAGCTTCATGTCTCTACACTAATTAGATGCTCAATCTCATAATATTTTCTTGTCCATTTTGCTAAAACTTCCCAGGTGACAGCTTTGGCTGCTGAACAGCAAAAGTTATAGTACACTTCCACAAAGTTTTGCTGTAACTAAGATTTCTACACTTGGTTGCATCCAAAATGCCCATTATTTTCCCTTTATGTTTTAGAATATTTAGGGCCTTCTTCATATCCTAGCAAACTCATCAGATGTTGTTTCTTTACAATATACTTACTTATACTTACTTATACACTATAAATCAATTCAATAAAAATATTTCATTTTTATATTTTAACTGAAAATAAACATTTCTTATAATAAATGACCTTCAAATGTAATGGAGTGCTGACAACACCTTAGTCCTTTGATGCCACTTATACTTTTGTTATGTATAGACAGGGATGATTCAATTATTTTTAAAATCCATAAATAAATAGGCATTTCAATATATATCAAATGAAATTTATAAGTGATATGAACACATTGAACCATAACTTAATTGGCACTTTTACCTCAGAAATTACAAAGGAATGATGATCTTCCATGCAATGGTTTGATAAAATATGGTATACCTTTCCTTTCTCTTCCTCAATGTCTTTCCTCCCATCACAATATAATTTTCAATAAATATACATGTCAAACCCACATCTTTAATCTATAGACATTGGTATAAACTATAGATATTTCCTGAAAATTAATATTATCTTATCCTATTATATTTTCAACACACTTACCATCAATGCCACAATCCATACCACTGCTATCATATTGCTATTTTTTACATAAAACAGTTAAGTTCTTGATTATATTCTGTATTTGGCCCTAGACTCAATGCTAAACAATCAAAGATTCTTTGCCTTCAAGGATCCAGCAGACTACCATGCCAACAGATCCAGGAATAAAAAAAAAAGTACTTTGTATACAAAAAGTTGCCAATTAAGTGATATAAAAAAATAGCTGCTAAAAGGAGAGACCACAAAGTAGAAAGAGATAGAGATGAATCAAAAAGTAGTTTGGGGATGTAAGCATAACTTTAAAGATGGGAAGGCTATGAATAAATGAAGAGTAAATACAGGACACGCCTGACAAGGATGTGAAAAAAAAATTGCTACGACAGTAGCTATTAACTGTATTTGAGACAAATAAAAGCTTTCTACTAAAATTAAGATGACATTCAGGTTATATAACCTGGGTTTTCTCCACCCAACATCATGTCACATGTGTAAGTGTGTTCCAATGCTAAGGAACGGCAACTTAAATGTTGCTTAAAAAGTCCCATCATTTCTACAGTTCATGACAGGATAAAACTCAAATTATTTTGCTTATAAAGAGATGCTATAATTTATCAGCAAACAAGGACAAGTTCTGATAGCATAGAAAAATTTAGTAATAATTATACCCAGACAAAATGTATAAACCAAGTCTGTCCCCAAAAAAATCAGAATACATTTTCAATGTACCTATAGCTACTGTGCATTTGATGTATGATCTCAAATGCCAAGTTTTCTCTTCCTTCATTCCACCCAAACTATAACAAATTGCTATGAGGAGAGGGGAAAAGAGATAGTACCTTACTAAACGCCATTGCATAGTGCCTGACTCAGTGAATAATCAATAACTACTGTCTGGAAGTAAAAAGAAATAAAAAGAACCATAAAGAACAATTTATCATGTTGGAAAATAGCACCACAAAAACAGAGGTCAGGGTCAGTAATGAAGGACCTTGATTACTGGAGAAAGCATTTTGTAGATCATTTGAAGCCGTGAAAAAGTATTTAAGGAGGGATATTTATGATAAAATATGGTACAAATTCATGTGTAGGCTATTGTAATTGCCTAGAGACAAGTTCAAGATGACTGAGCTAAAGTAGTAGGAACTAAAATGAACATTCTGCTCCACATAGTGTAAGAGTTAAAACTGGTGAATAAAATGGTTGAAAAGCTTAAAGAGGACTCAGAGTGAATAGCCTCAGAAACTGATTGGATAGTATCTCAAAACCAAGGTAGGACATAGAGAAAAACAGTGTTTGTGCATGTGCGTTTAAATGTACAGTCATGTGGGCATAAAATAATAATAGTAGAGATAATAGGGGAAATAATTTATTTATTTATAGTGCTTTTTAGCTAAAAAAAAAATGCCACCTCCGATATCTTAATTTGTACATTTATTTCCTTTTTTTGGCAATTATTATTGAGCTTCTACTACTAGGCCCTGCAGATACAATGGTGGGGAAAACACAAAGGAGAAGCTCTTGGCATCATGGGGCACATTACAGTGGGGAACAAAAACAATCAGGAAATAATTTATTTATAGTGCTTTTTAGCTAAAAAAAAAATGCCACCTCCGATATCTTAATTTGTACATTTATTTCCTTTTTTTGGCAATTATTATTGAGCTTCTACTACTAGGCCCTGCAGATACAATGGTGGGGAAAACACAAAGGAGAAGCTCTTGGCATCATGGGGCACATTACAGTGGGGAACAAAAACAATCTAAGTGAGTTAATTGTATAGAATATTAGGAATAAGCCCTACGGAGAACAGTAAAACAAGACGGGGATTAAGTGTTGGAGACCAGAAGGATGGGGTAAATTTCAAATAAGTTAGAGAATCTGTCAGTGAGAAGGTGACATTTGAATAAAGGCTTATGGAGGTGAGAGTGACATCCATTTGAATAAAAGGTCATGTGCTAAGCACTTGAAGCAAGAGAGAGCTCAGCAAAGTAAGGAAAACTGAGGAGGGCAGAGTGCTGGGGAAAAATGACAGGATGAAAAACTGAAGTCAGGGATTCGGGGAAGATGGGGTTGAGGGTGGCACATGAAGGTTTTGATTTTTGCTAGAAGCCAAGATGGGAAACCATTGGAAGGTTCTGAGTAGAGAGACACAATCTAACTCACTTTTTGTTAAAGGCTCACTCTGTCTATTGCATTGAGAATAGAGTACAATGAAGTGGGAAGATCACCGAGGCTGTTATTGCAGTAACAGGTGAGAGAGATGGTTGCGTGGGCAAGTGCGTTGGTGAAATGAAGTTTCACGACAGTATTTGATGAGGAAACTGAAGTCAAATACCTTGCTCACCATTTCATTACATGTCAAAATCTTGAACTCAGGTTTTGACCTCAAATGTATTACTTGCCAACGGTTTTTGTAATATCCTGAGTATGCTGTACTTGGGAGACATTCAAGTATAAATATGCAGCCTGGCCAGTGTGGCTCAGTGGTTGAGTGTCAGCCTATGAACAAGGAGGTCATAGTCTGATTCTCGGTCAGGGCATATGCCTGGGTTGTGGGCTGGTCCCCATTGTAGGGTGTGCAGGAGGCAGCCGATCAATGATTCCCTGTCATCACTGGTGTTTGTATCTCTCTCTTCCTCTCCCTTCTTCTCCAAAATCAATAAAAATATTTTTTTTAAAAAAGAATAAATATGCATTAGACAGTGATATATTTAAGCCTGAAATTCAGGGGAAGCATCAGAAGTGGAAACACAGAACAGAACTGAAACTGTAAGAAGACAGTGAAAACATGGGAATAGGTATAGCTGAAATTAAAGTGGGGACTTAGTGTGTGTGTGTGGGAGAGAGAGAGAGAGAGAGAGAGAGAGAGAGAGAGAGAGAGAGAGGCATAGGTCAAGCAAGGAGACAGAGAAGACAAAGTTTAGCCAGAAATAGGAAAGGAGAAGGGAAAGGGGAAAGGAGATTCATTAAAAATATGTGGAATTTCAATAACTGGATTGAGGAAGGGGATCACTGGTGACAAAATTCAAGTATGATGAGTTCTGAAAAGATGGCCTAGACTTGCAGGCTGAGGTAAAGGTCCCACTGAAGAAAGAGAGAGACTGGAGCTCAGGAAGGATATGAAAGCAAAGCCCTTTCCCAAGGAAAACTCATGGGACTGCAATGAGAACCTAAACAATACTGGGAGCAAAAAAGAAAGGATAAAAAAAAAGATAAATTATTAGCTGGTAGGAAATAAAATTAAGGTGTTCTTACATGGTTTTGTTTTCTCAAAGAACTGTACAGAAAGACTTTCAGAATTTGAGGGAGTAAAATTGGAAAAAGTGGTAAAGATTTAGAATGACTGCTATGGGGAACTGGAATGGAATCAACTGGAAATTTGGTGAAGGATTTCTCTCTAAGGCTAAAGAGGATCCAGCTAAGATTGAAAAGTATATATTTGACAGTTGAGTGTTGTGTTCATTTTATTTTGTATTAAAATCAAATTGTTCACCTACATTAGGCTATGGATACAGAATAATCCTCTGGGAAAATCCAAGAAGAAAGTCCCTTTGGAAAATACACAATTACCCATCCTCTTTAGGTATTCTTATGTATCCATCACTAATCCATCATGATTCAAAACTTTTTTCCCCCCAGAAGTAAGATAGACCTATAGGGATTTGCCTTCTGAGTCTATATTATCAGTTTGCAAAGCAAGTTCCAACTTTTAAAGACAATTTACATTGTTGCATTTTGGGGAAAAATTTTTATTATTCCTCTGAGAAACAGCCATTAAGAATAGCTTCCTGCCCTAACCGGTTTGGCTCAGTAGATAGAGAGTTGACCTACGGACTGGGGGGTACCAGGTTCGATTCTGGTCAAGGGCATGTACCTTGTATGCGGGCACATCCCCAGTAGGGGGTGTGCAGGAGGCAGCTGATTGATGTTTCTCTCTCATTGATGTTTCTAACTCTATCCCTCTCCCTTCATCTCTGTAAAAAATCAATAAAATATATTTTTTTTAAAAGAATAGCTTCCTACAACCCACCTAATTATTTTCAACCCAGATATTCCATTTCCCGTCAGTTTTTAAAAGCACTGATTATAGGATTCAAATGAATAGATGTTCAGTATTTCAAGGTGATTATTTTAAAATATATTCACTGGATTGAGTTCCTGGAATCAGAAGCTCAATATGTTGTGTGTGGGGGTATTTTTCATTCATCCTATTTTATGCTTCATGCTACACTTCTGAGATAGCCACACTAATCTTATTTTAAATGTCTTCCTATTGTGTGAAACATGTTATACACCGTAATTAAAACAAGAAGCTTACAAGAAAGTGCAGCCAGCTTCACTTACATCCCTAAGGAAGAAGATCAAAGCTAGTACCATGTATATCTCTTAATAATAGACTTTTACAACCGAAAGACATGAAAAGATTAAGACAATCATAGCCTATAGAGTTTACTGAGTTTAGATTCATCCTGGCACAAGAAAAGCTTAATATGATAGCCCTGCTGCACCTATAGGAAACATCTAATTACTTCTTTTAATAAAATTTGTAATACTATTTTCGGAAGTAGGAAGAAGTAGTCTTTGCTAAAAGACTTAAATACATGGGTTGCCACAGAAGAGCTCACTTATCTTTTCCGTTGTAATATCGTGATGAATTGTTAATTTTGATCTTTAATATAAAGAACTGTAAAAATCAAACACTAAAACTAGTATCTGTCAATAAGGGCCTATTGAATAACTATGCAGCCTACAGCTCCTTGAGCATTTTACCATAATTAATTTATAATAATGCTATGCCATTTCCCTTAGAAGCTGACATTTTATGTCCTATTTAAATACTAATGAGAGTGTTAGTTTATCAACAAATTGCCTACTAATGCATAACAGGACACTACAGGGACAGTTAAAGGAAATATAAATAATGAACTCTGGTAGCTAATTACAAATTAAAGGCAAAGGAGGGGTATAGTCCCCATTTAATATCTGAATCCATGAGGAGTGTGATATTGATCCTAGCTAAGTTAAATAGGTCAACTTTTGCACATGGTAAGTATTGAGGAAATGCTGTAGAAGGGTTTCAGAACTTAGTTAACATCAACAATAGCTATTTAATATATCTATATCTCATTTAACTCAAACATAGGATGGCTAATTAAAATATACCATTTATAACTGCTAAGAGAGAAATATGGTTATATTCTCTTTCTTCTTATATGTAAACAGGCAATCAGTCATTACCAGGAGAACAGAATTCTTATAGAGATCTACAGAATATATTGCTAATGTATCTTCAAATTTTGATAAAGCTCCTATAAGTTAAAGGAATGATGTTAGTTATCAAGCATCAAGAATTACCTTATTTTTTTCTTTATATTCACTTATTTCAAAAAACGTACAAATGTAGATGAAGAATAAATTCCTCAGAATTCTATTTAATTTTTTTTCATAATATGGTTAAAGACATTTTGTTCCGATGCTTTCTTTTGCTACCTTTTCACCACTCAGCATACATTTTTAGTTCTCCATACTGTTCTATTCACTTTCCTAAATATATCATTTCCATGTCTTTACTGTTCATTCCTTTGCTTAGAATGCCCTTTCCTATATAACACAAGTCTAGTCCTTTTCTCATTTTTAATGACATTTCAGTTCCTTTAATCAAAACTTCCACAATCAACTTTTTCTTCCTCCATCACTGGTTCCATCACCTTCTACTCAAATCACCACAAAGCTCACATTTTAGTTTACTGTGTATTATAGCTCCTGGATGAAGAGCTCCAGAAGGCCAGAGAGCCTTCCTAGCTTTCGTATTTTCTCCTGAAAAGGTGATTTCAATGAAAAAAAATTTATGTAAATAATTATATATTCTTTTTAGAAAGAGGGAGAGGAAAGAAAAACCTGAGTGTGTTCTGCATTTTTATCAGAATAATAAATAGCTTTATTTAGTTAATCACCAAAATAAAACTAAGTTCTCCCATGGTTAAATAAAATACCCTGAGTAGTAAAGATTATACCATATAAAATTACAGCCTCCATGAACACTAAAAATCAGACTTGAGAGAGATTGTGTTATCCTCCAGAGTCTCTTAACTACACTGAAAATTACACTTTTACAGTAGCTGGTTGTACAATGGTAACTTAGCTGGATATGTTAATGATAGGTGTTTTTTTTTTTAGAGATAATTTCTTTAAGAATATCATCACTTTAAGTGTAAGATAAAATGAAACTCACCATTTAAGTCCATGTTTAATAGCAATACAAAAACATATTTGAATTATTCACATTTTGGGAGGCTGGTATGGGAGAAGTTAGGTAAAATGTGGTCAAACCTGCCAGTTTCAGTGTACCAAGGAATCTATCTCCTTCATAAAATGCATGGTGTATTAAAAATAAACTTTATTATATAAAAAGGATCATAATTTGTGGTATCATTTATTTATGCTAAATTCAGCCTTTATTAAAAATCCACCCAGGCTTAAATTAAAGGGGCAATTAGTAATGAAGAGTAACCATGCTTCAATGGTAACATGATTTTTAATTAATAATTCCCATTGTCTTGCTGAATCATTATTGATGACTTAATCAAACTATAGACATATGTGCTCACATAAAATATGTATACATGTTCTTGTACTTTAAAATTAGTATACAGCTCTGCCTAGTGCTCTGTTATCACTGAAGCTAAGACTGATTAAGGGAGACCATTCAAATGTTTGAATAAGAGTCCTGTAGTGCACTAAATAAGGGCAACCCCCAAATGACCACATGCTAATGCCAAGAACCTGAGAATATATACACAGTACAAGGGACTGGGCAGATGTGATTAAGTTAAGAAGCTTGAGGCTAGGACAGTAGCCTGGAATACTCAAGTGAGCCCAATGCAATTACAAGGGTTCTTATAAGAGAAAAGTCGAGAGGAGAGAAGACATGGACACAGAAGCAGAACTGGTGCAATTTGCAGATGCCAGGAGCCAACAGACAAGGAATGTGGGCAGCATCTCAAAGCTGGAAAAGTCAAGAAAATGAATTCTCACATAGAACCTCCAAAATAACTCAGTCTTGTAGATACTCGTTAGGCTTCTGACCTCCAGAACTTTAAGTTAATAAATGTGTTGCTTTAAGGCACTAAGTTACAACAGCAGCAGAAAACTAATACCAGGCCCCCATCTCACAAACACATATCACTTTTGTAAGTCTGATTAAATGAGCAGGAAACAAGCAAGCTGCCAACTATTTTACACTAATTTAAAGGCTTTTTTCTCCTAAATCAGTTCCTGTTAGTTTCAACACTGTCTACTCATATAAAACGCCTTTTATTTCTCCTTGATGTCAAATGACAGTCAAAATACATCTGCATAGTACTGAAGCCAGCGGTAATGCCTAGAAGCACGTAATAGGGTTTTATAGAAACACACCATAAATGTTCAGATAAATGACATCCTTCAATGGGAAATACATGAATTGAGAAGTGAGTGTGTATATTCTTATGAGATGAGAAAATGCAAAACTATATATCTTTCTATTATGGAAAAATTATAGTTAATTATATATTTTTCTGCTTTCTGTTGGCTACCAAATTTGCTATCATCCCATGCCTTATTAGGCACCAAATGTCTTTACTGCTGCAAATGGCAGTTCGTACTCACAAAAACATCTTATATAAACTAAGACAAAATTGAAAATTTAAAGAAGTACATTATCCCCAGGAAGAAACTTTGCTCATTTATCATTTCTATCATAATGAACAAATGAAAAAGTGTCACTGTAAACATTTCAAATCCAATCTGACATTTAATTTTCAAGAAGAACGTTTTTTTCCTTGATCATTTAAACATTCATAGGCTCCTTGTTTCATTAGGGCAGTGATATGGAAAATCATAAGGCACTCCGCAGAAACCTGTTTGAAACTAAGAAATAAGTTAAACCACCAGGATAAAAAACCCTGTCCTTTATTTAGCAAGAAACAAAATATATATATATATTTTTTTCAGTTGAATGACACTGGTACGTTCAATATAGTTGCCTTGAGTTATATTATCATTACACAAATTCTTTTCAGTTCTGTGTTCTTTTCTGAAATTGCAGTAGGAATCCTATATTTTCCTTTTACCTGCCCTTTCTCAAAAGCCCACTGAAACGACTATGCAGAGTTATTTCATATACTACATTGCTAAGAAAGAGGAAAATTTTGACAGTTTGCCTTCTTAAATTTAAAAGAAAGAGCCTAGATTATTGACATTTCTTTGCAAGTTCTATTCTCTAAATCCTATGTGATCCTCATCCCACTCCCAGGGGGTATCAAAATTCACATCTTTTTTCTCATGTCTAGGCTTAGTGAGATATGAAGCAGATGGTTAGGCTTTGGCTGTTTCGGGGATGCTGCAAGATCTCCTCCCATTCTTTATGCTGTGTTTTAACCATTAATGGTTCTTCAAAGACTATAATTTTACATATCTCATGTTCCTACTTTGAGTTTAAAATATATTTTTAATCATTTTTTTCCTATTTTAAAATACTTTAAAAATAATCATTTAGTTAATACAGTGGGGCCTTGACTTATGAGTTTAATTTGTTCCGAGACCGAGCTCGTTAAGGAGCTCGTTAACTCAAATTACTCTGTCAACTCAATGCAAAAAATCAGCCGAAAGACAGCTGGTATCTCAAAAAACTTGTTAGTCGGGACACCAGTGAGTCAAGGCCCCACTATACTCATTTATTGTGAACCAAGATAGGCACCGAGAATATAATGAGATAACAGGATTTCTACATACATGTTGCTGAGGGGTAGGAAAACATAAAAATACAATCATGTGAAGCAGGTGCTACTGTGGGTGTATCTGGAGTGTTGAAAGAGCACTGAGAATAGAGCAGCTGGTGCTGCAGACAGACAGCTTAAGTTGGGGGTCAAGATAGGGACAGGGGATACAGAAAACAGTTACCTATCCAACAGGTATCTTTACCTCTTTTGGAAAATCCCACTTCCCACTATAGAGGCAGGGAAAGCCACGTGCTTGCTTTCCCAGTCTGTCTTGCAGCTAGGACATGGACCCCAATGCTGACGAATGACAAAGGAGGTATGGAGACTGCTAGGACTCCCTCAGGAAAGGTTTTCTTTTAACAACAACAAAGGAGACTTGATAGGAGGAGCAAGATCTCCTGCATTGCTAAGGTTATGAGCAGTTGAAGCCTGGAGCAGTCACAGACATTTTAAGAGCATGAGGTCAAATAAGCCTGAGGAGGAAGGCCAACACAGTGAGGATGGCAAAGTGGACAGATGCCCAGCACCTCACTGGATGATACTGTGGGTTACTCAGAGGTGACCCTGACCCACAGCCCACTACTCCAGTGGTTCTCAACCTTCTGACCCTTTAATACAGTTCCTCATGTTGTGACCCAACCATAAAATTATTTTCGTTGCTACTGCATACCTGTAACGTTGCTGTTATGAATCATAATGCAAATATCTGATATGCAGGATGGTCTTAGGCGACCCCTGTGAAAGGGTTGTTCGACCGCCAAAGGGGTCGCGACCCACAGGTTGAGAACCACTGCACTAATCTCTAGACACTGTGTTACTTTATGTGATAAATATCCTTTTTACTTAGCCATGGTATGTTGAGTAATATCACTACCAATCATAAGTAACTGATACAGGTATCAGGGAAGCTTCCCAGAAAATGTGTTTTTAAAATCATTTTAATAAAAGAACACAAGATTGCCAAGCTGACTAGTAGGGGATGGCAAGTGAAACAAAAGGAAGATGACAGAGGGAAACCATGCATACAAATGGAACACCAAGTTATTCAGGTAGCTGAAGTTTAGTTTATGTTTCAAAGATTGCCTAGTATATAGCTTTAACATTCACATTGTTAGCCTTGAATACTGTCCATATTTTAATATGCTCTGCATAACCATTCAGTAAGACTTCTAACTCTTCATTAAGTTACTAGGTTTTTGAAAATACATTTTTGGTGGGAGATAATAAAATGATACCACAAATTGTAGTAGGTATTGAATGTTCACTATATGTCACATGCTAAATTAAACAATTTGTGTATTGCATTTCATACTAATAAAAATATGTTACTTGTATCTTACAAATCAGATCCTTTAGAAAGTAAAATGACTTTCTTAATATCATCCCACTAGAAAGTGGCAAGATCACAAATACTCATCTGACTGGCACAAAGTCTGCTTCACATAACCACTAATTGAATTTTTCTCAAATTGGGAATTACTGGCATTTTGAAGAGCAATGATTTTTGCATCAATAGTATATTTAGCACCACTGACCTATAGGTATTAAATGCCAGAAGTACCTTTAAATCATTATAGCCCAAACCATCTCACAAATATATGTGTGTGTACTACAGGTACTGTACGAAAGAAACCTACTGTGAACTCATATAAACTATTAGTATTCACTCTACTTTAAACTGCTGATATTTTGTGCCCATCTTATTCTTCCAAACTAGGTCTCAATGCTTCTCAAGCCTTTCCCACCTTCCGGCTGATCCCTAACATTCCATGATTTACTCACAGATATATAAAGATAGCAGCTATCCCTGGAAGAACTGGGGCTTTGCTTATCATGTATTTACAACCTTGTGAGTAAACGTAAAAGGAAATCATTTATGGGCATGTGGCAATCATGAGGGTATACCCCAGATGAAAAGATTGAATGAAGAACGGAGGTTGGAAGCACCACAGGCACACACCTTTCATGATATTGTCAAGAATTTTCTTCCTTAATATTCTCCATAATCAAAGGCATGGAGTACATGAACTTTCTAGCTCCTTTTATTTTATATCCATGGTCAAACAAGTGTTTAAAATGTATGAAAATACACTAGGGAGGGAAAGAAGGATGGTGAGATAGAACTTTTCATAGAGTGGCTTCCCTTTTGTAGGCAGATGTCTAACCTCCAAACTCTCATGAGAAGAGGATCTCCATTAGTTAACATCATAGAGGACAAAGGTCTGACAAGGTGGGCTTGTGTTATTTGTGAAACATGACTAGGGGGAGGGAAAATGGCGGAGGTATAAAGGGACGTGTCCTGTGCCTTCTCCTGGAGCAGATAAGGGTGAGCAGCTGAAACAGGTAACATACAGCCTGAATAGGCAGAGGATTTTCAGCTGAGAGACTGTCTGCAGCTAGGAAAGACTGAGGACCCCCAGGAAAAAAAAAAGGACAGTTGGAGACTGCGGCTGAAACCTCTCTTGGTGCGCCAGCGCAGCAGCGGAGACCGCGCCATTTTGGGCGATTGTTGCCTGCATCCAGAGACCAGCTACTAACCTGGAAACAAGGGATCTCAAGCAGCGTGACTGCGTGAACTCAGACAAGCACTGCTTCTTCTCACGGA
>NW_006294418.1:1067000-1068031 GCF_000327345.1 Myotis davidii
CCAGCCTCTGAACCAGGAGGTCAGGGCGCCTGCCGGGGTGGCAGGTTTGATCCCCAGTGTGGGACGTGCAGGAGGCAGCCAATTAATGATTCTCTCTCATCACTGATGTTTCTGTCTCTCTCTCTCTCTCTCTCTTTCTCTCTGTGATATGTAACACCTTAACTAATAATAAAATATATATATATATATAAAAAAAAAGAAACATGACTAAAAGTTCAAAGGGTTCCCTAAATATAACTATAAGTAACAGATAATTTAGTACTTCTTTACAGGAGACACATGTCATGAAAATTTAAATCAATCTTCATAAAAGTAATTATTGAAGATCAAAAGAAAAGTTCTAATGTAACATTTGAATGTTGATAGAAAATTAGAAAAGGTGGGGGGGGGGAGGAGGCAAAAGAAATACAAATTAAGCCTCATCATGTTTTCAGGAAGAGATATAAATGCATACATTTCCTTACATTATACCAATGCATGTTCTTTTTTTCCCCACAATTAAGAAATTATTGAGAAACAGTATACTTTAATCTAACAAAATACACATGGTGATGTTACCAGACTATGAATTAGAATAGTATTGTTTTCTATAGTTCAAGCTGTGGTGATATTTAAATTACAAAGGTTATATTTAATTAAAGTATGAGAAAATAGAGGATAATCAAAAAAGCTAAAAAGCAAATATTTAGAAGCTTACCACTTATAGACAATAACTATTGAATTAAAAAAATTGTAGACTTTTCTATGTAGAGTCTGTATCAATATTCATCATACTTTTTTAAAAAATGCACACACACACACACACATACACACAGCACTATTTCTAAACCTTTGCTTCTCAATCAACTTATACATACAATGGATCATTAAATTATGGTCGTTTTATTTCCTATTTTAAACATAGTGAAGCAGGAATTTTAGGGGGAACAGAGGCAGGATTAGGGATTTATTAGAATTGGGGTCCATGGAAAAGCGCCGGGTTGCAGACTGGAAGGTACATTTCTATCTCCTAGTGGAAGCCAGGTGACGTT
>NW_006294418.1:1069629-1070162 GCF_000327345.1 Myotis davidii
AGTGGCACAGCTTGGGTGGGGATGTAAATTGAGTAGGGCGGGGTCTCAGGGAATCACCAGGGCGGAGCAAACAGCAATGGTTGTCGTCAGTGTCTCCCCGACTCCTCGCCTCTCCGCGACTCTGCGTCTCCACATTCCCGAGTGCCAGCGAGAAGCTCTCCTACCCGCTGCAAGGCAGTCCCGCCTCTCCCTGTAGGGGTCTGGGACCTCAGAATCCCACCCCAAACAAGCTCAGTGGATTCGAGAGCTTGTATCCCCTTCCGATTGGAAAGAAAACGCGCATCCAGTTGCAGCCCTCCTAGCTCGACTCCGTACCTCTGTTCTTGGCACCTCTGCACCTCCTACTCAATCTCAATGCTCTTCTTTCTTTCCTTCCAGTTGTAGAGCTTCCACTGGGCCAGCTTTCCCATGGTTCTGAATGATAGCTGTTTGTCTGATAGTTGGTAGTTTCAATGTTGTGGAGGCAGCACGCACAGGTCTGTACCTTACGCCGCCATCTTGGTTCTACCAATGTCTGATAGATATTTTAATCC
>NW_006294418.1:1072358-1073120 GCF_000327345.1 Myotis davidii
ACAGCAGCCTTCTCTGCATTAAGTTTTACGTCCTTCTGATTCATTCTCCACAGTATGATTCACTTTTAGACTGCAACTGGTCATTTTAAAGCCCTGCTTAAATTCTTTAAGAACTTCCCTAGCTGGTTTGGCTCAGTGGATAGTGTGTTGGCCTGTGGACTGAAGGGTCCCAGGTTCAATTCAGTTAAGGACATGTGCCTCAGTTGTAGGCTTGGTTCCCAGCCAATCAACATGTCTCTCTTACATTGATGTTTCTCTCTGTGTCCCTCCCCTTCTCTTCTACTCTCTCTCAAAATCAATGGAAAAATATTCTCAGGTGAGGATTAACCAAAATTTTTTTTCAAAAAAAAACTTAGAATACTATCGTCATCCATAGGTGTATGCTTTTTGTCGCTGGATCAAAGGTCATACACATAAAAAATATAGCTATTTCCATCCGCAATGTGTCCCTGTGTTCAGAAAGGTCTCTCACGACTTGTTCACGCTCTACTCAGAAAGAGTACGGAGCCATGTAACTGCGTTTTAAAATAATCTATCCTCTTATGTTTAAAATGAGGATTTTGCTACCTGAAGTGAGGAGAAAACAACACTACAGCTGCTCTCACTTCTCTCGCCCTTTGGGTGATAGTTGTGCGTGGGGCTGCGAGCTGGTTCGCGGGCCGTTGACGAAGCTGTCTGGGCGGCTTGCACAGTTCCGCCGACTTCCCAGGGGCTGTCACACCCTCGCAGGGGCTGTCGCAGCCTCACAGAGGCTGTCGCAGC
>NW_006294418.1:1074460-1076047 GCF_000327345.1 Myotis davidii
TGTTTCTCTCTCTCTCTCTCTCTCTCTCTCTCTCTCTCTCTCAAATCAATAAAAACATATTTTTTTTAAAAAAATGATAACTTCCCTAGCTGGTTTGGCTCAGTGGATAGTGTGTTGGCCTGTGGACTGAAGGGTCCCAGGTTCAATTCAGTTAAGGACATGTGCCTCAGTTGTAGGCTTGGTTCCCAGCCAATCAACATGTCTCTCTTACATTTATTGATGTTTCTCTCTGTGTCCCTCCCCTTCTCTTCTACTCTCTCTCAAAATCAATGGAAAAATATTCTCAGGTGAGGATTAACCAAAATTTTTTTTCAAAAAAACTTAGAATTACCATAAATATCCAACCTTAGTAAATATATTGCAAAGAATCTTCAGGATTAAAGCCATGTCCACTATTTCCCCACTCACCTCCAAAAAATCAGGGCTCTAGTGCAAACTAACTTATTTTTGGTCTTTACTACAAAATTCATTTTCTTGTCTCAGTGCCTTGACAGATCTCTACCTTCTGCTTAGATTACTCTTCTCTCCCCACCCATTTCTTTGAGCAAATCTACCATGTTTCTCAATTTAAAAATCAGATGTTCTGGGAGATCTGATTCAATGTGGTTTTCAATAGTAGTCTATATTTCTGTTCTCATGATACTAATCATAGTTTGCTCTCATGCCTTGTTTAGTTATCTACCTTTCTCCCTACCAGTGGTCGGTTGACGAAGCTGTCTGGGCGGCTTGCACAGTTCCGCCGACTTCCCAGGGGCTGTCACACCCTCGCAGGGGCTGTCGCAGCCTCACAGAGGCTGTCGCAGCCTCACAGGGGCCATCGCAGCCTCGATAGGCTTACATAGGAACTATCATTCTCTGAGAAATATATAAATTCATTAAGTATTTATTGCAATAAGCAAAGAAATTGAAATAATGAAAACATATTTGGAATTAGACATATTATGAAATTTGTATGGCTTTAGTAAAAATTATATTCCTAAGTCAGTTTCTCACATATAAAACAATACTAATAGTATAAACTTCATGGCTGTGTTGTAAAAATTATATAATATTATATGTGAATTGTTAACAGTTTGTGGCATGCACATTGTAACACTAAGAAAATGAAGGGTGTAATTATTTACTAGAGGCCCAATGCACAAAATCCATGCAAGAGTAGGCCTTCCTTCCCCCAGCTGCTGGCACCAGCTTCCCTCTGGCACCCAGGACCTAGGATGCCCTCACAGCTCCAGCTTTGTCCTGAAGGTCATCTGGAAGAATGTCTGGTCTAATTAGTGGGGGTGTCGCAGCCTCGCAGCCTCGTAGGGGCCATCGCAGCCTTGCAAGGGCCGTTGCAACCTCATGCAACCTCGCAGGGGGCATCACAGCCTTGCAGGGGCTGTCGCAGCCTCACGCATCCTCACAGGGGGTGCCGCATTCCACGTTGGAGGTGAAGGTGTGAGACAGAAGCTCCTCTCGCTGTCTCTCCTGCTGCTCCCTTGTGTATCACCGATGCTGTAAGTTTCTAAGAGCAGTCTGCAGGTGCTGGACACCATACTTTAACTGGTCAACACGAAGTTTGGCATTCTGACTTTTGTTGGGAGGCTC
>NW_006294418.1:1077830-1104037 GCF_000327345.1 Myotis davidii
TGAAGGTCATCTGGAAGAATGTCTGGTCTAATTAGCATATTATGCTTTTATTATTATAGATTATAAATAAAAATAATTTCATCTCTTCAGTCCTCCAAAGCATATTAACTTTGACTAGTTAAAACAGCATCAATGATTACATTGGTCAAACCACTATTCAAGGAATACTATATCTTATCTTTTTTTTCTCCCCTGGTTCAATGACACCACACTGGAAACACTGGCAATGGACACATTGATGGTACCGACATCTTGGCCAATAGTAAAGTCCTATCTATACTACCACTGTGATATTCTTTTCAAATTCTCATGTCTTTAGGTTCTTGACCAGGATTTTCTCCTCCGTATCTACACTAATAAAAGACCGGTATGTTTACTTGGATTTTGTTTTCTACTAAGAGCACAGACTGCTTGTCTCCTGTCTCCTGGCGTCCCATGTGAGACTGGATCTGACCTGCTTTCAGCCAGCGTGGCAATGGAGCTGGAGTAAGCAGGAGGCTTCCCTCCCACCTGCTCTGGCTGGCTCTAAGCTCCTCTCAAGGCTACAAAGTTTCAATTATAGAAGGTAAATAAATCCCAGGGGGAAAAAAAGCGAAACAAAGGAGAGGCTGGGAGCTTTCATTGCTGGGGGGCTTGGCCAGCCTGAAAACAGCCATCAGCCCCTCACCCAGGCTGGCCAAACCTCCATTGGGTAAGGGTCCCTACTTGGGGGGAGGGCTTGATCAGCCTGTAAACAGCCATCTGCCCCTCACCCAGGCTTGCCAGGCCCCCAGTGGGACCCCCACCCTGAGCGATAAGTATGTCCAACTGCAGCTTAGGCCTGCTCCCCGCTGGCAAGTGGACATCCCCCAAGGGTTGCCGGGCTGCCAGAGGGATGTCTGACTGCCAGCTTGGGCTCGATTCCCCAGGGAGCAGGCCTACACCAGCAGGTGGACATCCTCCAAGGGGTCCCAGACTGCAAGAGGGCATAGGCCGGGCTGAGAGACCTCCCCAAGTGCACAAATTTTTGTGCACCAGGCCTCTAGTTATATTTCTAAGAAATAATAAGGTGAGGGTGCTATTAGAATGATGAGCATTCAACCCTGATAGGTGTGGCTCTATTGGTTGAGCATCATGGCAGGCACAAAGTTCATCAGTTTGATACCTAGTCAGGACTTAAGTAAGTTTGACCCCTGGTCAGAGTGTGTGCAGGAGGCAACTGATCTCTCTCTCTCTCTCTCTCTCTCTCTTCCTCTCTCCTCTCCTCCTCCTTCTCCCTCTCTCTCTAAAAGCAATAAAACATATTTTTAAAAAAGAAACTGGAAATCCTCCCCCCCAAAAAAATGTTGAGCATTCAAATACAAAGAATTCTTTTTTTCTAGTTTATTTTTTTTTCTTAAGAACTAATACATTTTAACAATTATAGTTTGTTTGTTTTTAAGTCAAATTCTGCCAGCTGAATTGCCACAGAAAATTGGCTCACTGGGAGGGCAATAATTATTCACACACACAAACACACACGTGCACACACAATTTGTTAAGTGAATAAAATAAATAACATGAAAAAGGAGTAGGCAAATAAAAACAGTAATATATAAATTGTGATAAGTGTATAATATAGTTTTACACAAAAATAGCTATTTTCTCTGGTTCAAATAATCATTCTGTGAGCTTGTAAAAGCTGTACAGTTTTATTAAATTGCAATTACTGTGTTGGCTATTTTGACAATGCAACCCAACAGTTCACTGGGTAAATAGTTCATAGTGTGACCACCAGGCTCGCTGGCAGAATCACTGTTGCAGACATATTCAAATGTTGTGAAAAAGAATCCTCAAAGTAATTTTCCAAAACCTACTGGCTGTAAATAATACTAGAGCTTGCAAGTTATACTTCAACTACCAATACTAGCTTTCTTTTCCTATTCCCATAAAACCAACCAAATGTATATAATTAAGGTTGTGAAAACAAAGTTCTAATGATTCATTCAAAATAAGTCTTCTTAAAAATATATTTTTATTGATTTCAGAGAAGAAGGGAGAAGGAGAGACACTGAAACATCAATGATGAGAGAGAATCATTGATTGGCTGCTTTCTGCGCAACCAACACCAGGGATCTAGCCCACAACCTGGGCATGTGCCCTGACTGGGAATCATACCATGACCTCCTGGTTCATAGGTCAATGCTCAACCACTGAGTCATACCAGTCAGGCTACAATACATGTTATTTATGTCTTAGAAATATCAACAGAGCTAAATAATTAAAAAACAACAACAGTGTTTCATTTCACAACACTGGGGAAAAATACTACTTTACATGTATTTAATTCATTACAGACTATTTTAAGTTTCACTTATGCCTTTAAAATTGGCAGCAAGTCTCAAACCTAAGAGGAACATGGGAAGTTTGAAGAAAAAGCAGAATGCACAAACTAAGTTTTAAGATCCTAAAACTACAGGTTCACAAATAAGGTTTCTTGATTATTATTATTTCTTAGGAAATCCTAGTTAACCCAAATAAAGTAGTTCCATTAAGTAAATTGAATATTTTAATAAATATGCATTTTCTTCTTCTATATTTAATCCTGTAACCTTAAGTACATAATTTTTTATCCTCTCTTAAAGTATTTAATTTTTAAACATTTATTTTTATTGATTTCAGAGAGGAATTTAAAGGGAGCGAGAGTTAGAAACATCAATGATGAGAGAAAATCATTGATTTACTGCCTCCTTCAAGCCCCACTGGGTATCAAGCCCTCAACCTGGGCATATGCCCTGACTGGGAATTGAACCATGACTTCCTGGCTCATAGGTCAATGCTCAACCACTGAGCTGAGCCAGAACAGCCAGGCTAAAAGTATTTAATTTTTTTTTTTTTGCTTTTCTTTTTACAAAGAGGAAGGGAGAGAGAGAGAGAGAGAGAGAGAGAGAGAGAAACATCAATGATGAGAGAGAATCATTGATCGGCTGCCTCCCACACACCCTTTACTGGGGATCAAGCCTGCAAACCGGGCATGTGCCCTTGGCCAAAATTGAACCTGGGACCCTTTGGTCTGCAGGCCAATGTTCTATCCACTGAGCCAAACCAGCTAGGGCATAATTTTTTAATAAAGTATAAATAACATTAGATTGGATAATGCCCTTACCAGTTACACTTAGGAGGAATAAGAAAGTTTGTCTGACATAGATTTGTTATTATTAGCTTTATGTCTGTTCTTTGTCATAGTATCTTCATCAATGATGCAGAAAATAATGGTACTTTGAATGTATTTTGGGGCCTTGTGAGGAAGTAATTTCAATACAATAAGAATATTATAGGGAAAAGACTCATCAAAAATATTTCAGAGTAAAACAGTATTATTGACACAGTAAAAGAAGCACTATATTTATTAACTGATGAGAATATGTATAGATTTCTTGTAGTCAAATCCTGCCATAGGTTTATACAATCAAACCTGAATAGCCTCAAAATAATAACCATCTATCTAATAAAAGAGTAATATGCAAATTAACCCTCACTCCCTCACTCCATCAGTCCATCACAAAGATGGTGGCAGCCACGGAGCTGGAGTGATCAGGAGGCTTAGATTGCCCCCAGCGATGGAGGAAGACAAGCTTCCCACCTGCCCTGGCCAGCCCTGAGCTCTGCTCAAGGCTACAAAGTTTCAATTATAGAAGATGAATAAATCCCAGATACGTGCTTCCAGCTGGCATGGCCTCTGCTCAAGGAGGGGCTGGGAGCCCTGGTTGCCAGGGGCTCCTCCTTAAAATGTTAAAATCAAATCTGATATTGTTTTACCTTTTATTTGGTGTGTGGAAGGTGTGCGGAAGAGGGGGTAGTCTTATACGGCGAGTATATAACAAACTCTGTATTTTGAGTGGAAATGTTAGGGGGTCGTCTTATACGCCCAGTCGTCTTATACGCCGGGCAGGTGGACATCCCCCGAGGGGCCCCAGACTGAGAGAGGGCACACACCAGGTTGAGGGACCCCCCCACACACTGCACAAATTTTTGTGCACCAGGCCTCTAGTTTAGTAATATGATTAAGCATAAATTTAAAATGGCAATGCAATTTTCCAAGAACAAGTCATTAGACTAGAATAGACACCATCATATCTCTATTTGTAGCATATAATAAGCATTCAATAAATATTAGCTGAAAAAATGAATTATTGTTTTACTAAAAGTATGTATAATTGTCTAAAGTTATAGAAAGTGTGTGTGGGGTGTTTACTCTTCCCTCTTTTCAAGAACAGAGAAAGGCAGAATGGAACAAGAAAATGTTCAAAAGAGAAAGTTTTTGAAATGGGTTTAAAAAGTAGATATGGATCTGGAAGAGGTGAAATTTATTAGGTGGAAAGCATTAGGAAAGTATAGGACATTTCAGGGAGAAGAAACAATGTAAATGAAAGGCATATGAAACTGCACAACCACACAACTGTGTAGTGCCAGCTACTGGATTACAGAGTGCCTAGCAGAAAAATTTAAAATGTGGCTGGACAACGATGGTACAATTATGTCTTGAAGGGCTGTGATTAATGTGCTAAAATTTTTTGGACTTTATTTCATCAGCCAAGGAGAGACACTGACTATTTTAAAGAAGGTTTTAAACAATGTTTTCGAGAAGAAGCATCTCATTGTGCCACAGAAGGAGAATTCTGTGGAAAAAATATGCAAAGTAATTAAGAAGATGTTAAGATACGTTTTCAGTTATATAGCCAAGAGGGCCTCAACTCAAACATTGAAAAGAAAGGAGAGAAGGAAACAAAGTAGGCATTTCAGAGGTAAACAGATGGCACCTGATGGATCAGTATAGAAAGATGACAGAAACAAGCGTGTCTGGTGGAAGGAAGTGTGTTACTGAGTGGATGACCAATTAAATACATTTGGTGGAACGGGAAAATAAAATTTCAGTGAGAAAGATACTAAATTCTGTTTTGAGCATACAAGGTTGAAGGGAATTATGTGATATTTGGGGAAAGATGTCCAACTCTGTTAGAAATATAATTCTGAGACAAAGGTGGAGGATGGGTCAACCATGGTAGTTCATAGTGTCCAATTTCACAGAAAAATCAAGGAGGAATGAAATCGGGGAGGCTGCACAGTTGGAAAAAAATAACTGGAAACTTTGAAATGGCTACAACAAAGAGGAAAAAAATCTCACAGTAACCTGAGGATGTTAAGACGATAAAGCAATTGAAGAGTAATATTTCCAGAATAAAAGAAAAACTGCAGGGTGAATGAATGAGAAAGTTGAGTTGAGTTTGGATGGGAATATATTTGCTATTTGTTGAGTTTGTTGTTTTTCACAAAAGATAAACATGTAAAAAGAGTATAGACTGAGCTAATAAAACCAAGGATGTGTAAAGATTCTAGAATTCTTTTTCAATGCTCTTTTTTTTTTTTAATTAGCCCAGCTATTCTTCTGAATGAAACATTATGGCACCATGTTGTCATACTATTGCTTGAATCAGGTTATTAAAATACTGTTCATCTTATTGTCTTAGACCACATGATGGCTCTAAGCAAGTATATTCATTAAAAAGGTCAGTAAAATATTAGGAACTTTGGAGAAACATTTATATGTAAATAAAACAGTGGAACACAAAGTTATATATTTCCCTAACTTAGATGGCTCCTACTGACTAAATGAATCATCTTTTCATAAGTCTTTCATGGAAATATTTGTGTGAGAATCAGCCATGGAGGAAACACAGCTGTCTTACCATTGGGAAATCATACAGTTTAAATCAGTTCCACTATTTGCCTCTGAACTCCAATCCAGAAAAAGACTAACAAATATTCATCCATAAAATTCCCATGGGTTCTCATAGAAATCCTTCACCCAAACGGAAGACATTTCAGTATATGAAAGACATTCGGAATGGGAGGAGGGGTGGCTTTTAGTATAAAATTGGGGGGGAAAGTGTATAAACAAGAAAAAGATACAAGTGCTTGGATACGTGAAGCAGAATCATGGATTCTTATGACTTATCTGTGATAAACTTCTATAAATAAAATTTACTTTCTCTGACTGTTGTATTTTTCTCCTTTCTTCCAAAGACCTTGTGAAGTTTTACTTTTTTTTTTGAAATCCTTCCTCTAAGCATAAAGAATCAAGCAGCTGCTACAGATAAAATGAGCATCACCAGCGGATATTAAAACTGTCACCTGATGGAAGCTGGGGCTCACCATTAGGCCTTCAGGCAATAACCTGAAATATAATTGGGTAACTCATATATCAATTAGTTTTATATTAGTCACACATGACACTAACAGCTAACGATATTTCTTCACGCTGCTTTCTTAATTGCAATGTGTGTATGCACATATTGGATATCTCGAGATCGAATTATGTCCTATAAAAAAATCTAAGCTGTTAGTTGAAGTTTATTAGAAATCTATAAATCTAATAGTAGAAATATTTTATCTTATTTTAAAATAATCTTCAGAATCATTCAGATTTTATATCTATTTACATACACACAATAATTTTATCATTTGGACATTTAAGAATATATTTGCACTTAGTGATTTTCTATAAAATAATTAAAGCATATATGTAAATTAGATTCACAAAAAGGGTACTATACAGAGGTGGGCAAAAAGTATGTTTAGAGATGTTGATACAGGAAGAATACAATATTTAATAAGTAATAATACACGAGTCAACATTATTTTAGAATAGTAAGAGTGGTGGAGGATCCAGAGAAATGGGATTTTGATTGACCAGTAGTTACGCAGGTTTGGAAAAGACAACTATGATTAGAACATTTGTAGCATATCATAAGGAATAGACTGTCAGGAAAAGATAGTATAGGTGATGTTTGTTCTAAGAGTAATGAGAAATAAGGAGAGAGTCTTTAAAGATGAATTGACAAAAGTTGCCATTAAAGAAAAATATATTAAAATTAACAGTGATTAAATGTATTTTTCTTATGTGATTACTCTTTTTTGTCCTTAAAATATGTTTTAGACCAAATTAGAGGTTTTTTTCTGAATCTTTAATACATGGGTAGATTTATGTTTCTCTGGAGAGACTGTGAAACAACATACAAAATATTTTATGTATTTATAATATGCAATTATTATGAGAAAATCTTTAGCTTTCATCATTATTGTACAGACCCCCCTGACTTTAATAAGGCTAGAAGCACTGATTAACTTTACATTTCAACCCCATGTGCTATAATAATGTGGCATAAACTAAATAAGTCTGCTGGACTGGACGTTCTTAAGAACACCAACATTTTTCTTCTTTATTTGTGGATCTGCCCAAGCATCTATCTAGTATCATGGTTTTAAATAGTGAAAGGGAGTTAATGCTGTTTGAATGAATAAATAAATGATGAATGGAAATAAAGAAATAGATGGATGAATCAAGAATTTTTTTGTAGAATTGGAATATTAAAGCTCACCAACAAACACATTAAGCCTGAATGTTCTTCAATCAAAATCAACTAAGAAATTAATTTTCTCTCATCAAACTCCTAGATAAATGACTATAATGTTTATGTAATTGATATGATTAAAAATAGATGACATATAGTTGCAAATACAGCCAAGGAAACTGAAGCAGAGAACACAAAGTAAGAGCATAGTTAAGAGTAGACGTTAACCCAAGTATGTTCTCATGTGTTTAGGAAAACAAAGAGGGTGGCTTGTTAACCCACAACTTTCCATCTCATGTTACATTTAATTCACTACACACATATCCTGAGCACCTACTATATAGCAGATCCCAGGCTAGAAGTGGGGCATACAAAAATGCAAAGTCTTAATAATCTACAACCCAAGCTCTCTCACATCTGGTGAATCATAGATAGACATGACAATCAACAAACCAAATAATTACTTTTGGGGGTATGAGCATATGAAGTGTCAACAAAGGAGCACAAAATAACAGTGAAGGACTCTGATCTACAGAGCCACTATATTTATTTTGGAAAATTAATAGAAGTTCTTATTAATGTTGTTGATATGTTTCCAAAATTCTCTCTGCTCTATTTCTTTTCCATCTCTCAGCTATTAATTCAGTGATTCTTTGATTCCTCCCATCTGTCACTCTGCTGAACTATGATAAGCCTTGACTTCTCTTAGCAGTTGAAAAGACAAAATTAGGGAATAAGGTATACGCACATCATTAAATATACCCGTCTTTTTTAGTCAATATATTTGGGCATTTGACATCTTATGTACATATTCAATGATCCTTTTGTGGAGGACATTTCTCTGTATTTTGGTTGAATGCTTCAGCATGCCTCAATTACTTAATAATTGAGGACTCATACACAAATGTAACCTTTCAGGATGAATTGTACTCATTGGCTTTCTCACTGGAGAAAATATTTTTAAAGGAGGCTGAATTTATTCAGGGCAAAAATCCATTCACTTTGTTGGACCTAAAATGTTTCATGTTTAAGTTGGATCACAAACTCTTCTAAAACATGTGAGCCTGACTAGTCAGTGGCACTGACCTCTCTTCCCTAAGACTGTCAAATAAAAAATAATAACAGCCAACACAGTAGCTGTCTGGTGTGAATGAATCCAAATTTATATCTATTTAATTTTTTCAGATATGCAAAAAATACAATATATGTTTTGGTGGGCCACAGAATTTTAGTAATTAGTTTATGTGTGCCGCGAGATGAGAAAGGCTGAAAATCGCTGATCTAAAGAATATGGAACTGGGTTTTTAACTGGAGTGGGTGGGAAAATTGATTGTGAAACTTAAAGTTCAGGTTAGTGTATAAACTTTCCATTCTCTATTAAGGATATCAAGATGCAGCTTCAAAAAGTAGAAGCTGAGTAATTTGACCAGCAATGTGCTTTCTGGAAGACTATTGAACCAGAAGAGCTGGGATTCCTGAGTGTGGACAAAAAAGAACATTGATTTTTTAATTTCTTTTTAAGATGCTTATATTGCTCAGTGCAGCATGAGTTATACTGAAACAAAAATGTTTTAAGTCTTGAAAAGGACTTCATGCTGTTCTTAGAGGATTTGAGAGGCTGAAATTGTATTCTCTAAGTGTTTGAACCATTTAATTATATGAAAGGGGCTGTAATAGGAACAAATAATATTCCCAGTTTTTATAATGGAAATATCATTTCAAATAGGAAAACTATATTATTGCTTTTATCAAGCCAGAATTTTAAGTTCTCCAATATATATAGTTTACTTTTCATATGTATATGCACATACATGTACCAAGGAACATGCTGAAATATTGAAAATTCAGGCCAAATGCTCAGACAAAAAGAATTTACAATAGAGGTCCTTCCAAAGTACTTTCTATAATTAAAAAAGGTTAGATTTTCATGGAACCTTCTTTTGTGTCAGTCCATCATAAACAGATAAACAATGATGAACATCTGCCCACCCTGTCAGTAACAGCCCTACGCAGTATTTCCTGTTTTTGACTATCTTTAGAGAACTTGAGATACCAAAGTTTATATTTCATGTTTAGCAAGATCTATGAAAATAAAGGAATTATATTTTATATTCTGCTGAAAGGGAAGTGAACCTTAATGAGAACCTATAGATATTAACTAATGAAAAATAATTACAGTTTAATCTTCTTTGCAATTAGCATAATCTGTTGAAAAATGAGTTACTGTAGATGTGCCCTAAAATAAAGTTCACATCAACTGTTTAATCGCAATCCTCATCTAATAGAATGTTTCTAAATAAAAGACATTAATAAATTAGTATTGTGATAATCCTCACATATATGCTTTCCCAGCAATGGGAAAGAAAAAAATAATAATAGCATCAAAATGAGTTTTTATGCTTCCTACAAAGAAATATTCATTCATGGATTATGCCCATGTTTTAGTTACCTCAGCTATAATTGGTCAGATATTTTTAATTAGTGGATAAAATTCCTATCAATTAATAATATAAATTAAATATTAAAATGGATTTTTAAATGGAATCAACTGTATACTGATCCCTGTAATTAAGATTATACTTGTTAAAAGCCACATAGACTTAGGTCATCTTTATTAGAACAAATTTTATCCTCCAAGTATTTATTGAGTATCTGCTTTAAGCCCATTGTGGTTTAGGAAAGTTGATAAAGTGATAAATAAGCCAGAGATCCCTGCTTTCATGGGAGATAAGAACTAAAGAATTAACATAATAAGTAAAGTCATTAGCATGTTAGAAGGTGGGAAGTTAGGTTGCCAAGAAAACCACCTATTTATAAAAGTAAGTTTATAATAGTAAATTTTAATTTCAGATAAGTAAGAAATAATTTTTAGTAATGAAATTTCTCAGAATGATTGTAGTACCAACTCATTACTACTAGGTTGTCCCTACAGAATCATATTTCAATATGACAAGTACCTTCAACTCCTTATTTTTAAAGAAATGGTAATCCTGATGTTTCTAGAGGGAAAAGGTAATTTTTTTTTCAGAGATAAATTGGTTTTCTAACCACAGGTAAAATATTTCTATCAGTTTATGCAGTCTATCGCCTTAGAGTTAATACATTTCTAGAACAAAGTAGCTTAGTCTTCTCTCAACAGAATCCAAGATAATGTAGTTTTGTTTCAAATGAGAAATTTTGCTTTAAAGAAGCCATAAAAGTAGTTCTAGTTGGATCAAGGATAAATAATGATGCAATTACATGCCTTAATCAAAATTGGAGGAGTCATCTTAAATAATAAAAGGCTAATATGCAAACCGACCAAACGGGGGAATGACCCATTGCTATGATGCATACTGACCACCAGGTGGCAGATGTTCAACACAGGAGTCAGACATCCCCTGAGGGCTCCCAGACTGTAAGAGGACGCAGGCTGGGATGAGGGATCCCCTCCTGAGTGCACAAATCTTGTGCACTGGTGCTCTAGTATTGAGTAACACTCTTATGAGTAAATACAAATGAATCTAAATTTCATTTAGAAAATGATGCAATTTGCCCTACCCGGTTTGGCTCAGTGGATAGACCATCGGTCTGCAGACTGAAAGGTCCCAGGTTCTATTCCAGTCAAGGGCATGTACCTTGATTGCGGGCAAATCCCTAGTAGGGAGTGTACAGGAGGCAGCTGGTCGATGTTTCTCTCTCATCAATGTTTCTAACTCTCTATCCCTCTCCCTTCCTCTCTGTAAAAAAATCAATAAAAATATTTTAAAAAAAGAAAAGAATGCAATTTTATTTAATCATCTATATCAGGGGTCCTCAAACTACGGCCTGCGGGCCACATGCAAATACATATATTGTATTTGTTCCTGTTTTGTTTTTTTTACTTCAAAATAAGATATGTGCAGTGTGCCTAGGAATTTGTTCATAGTTGTTTTTTTTTAAACTATAGTCCGGTCCTCCAACGGTCGGTCTGAGGGACAGTGAACTGGCCCCCTGTTTAAAAAAGTTTGGGGATCCCTGATCTATATAAAGAAAAGCCCAGCAACCAGTACCGCAGAATGACCAGAACGAAGGAACGACCAGAACAACAAGAATGACTGGTAGCTATGACGCACACTGTGGCAGCTAACCTGTCTGATCCGGGCCCTGATCACCACCCGCACTGGACGGTCTGTCCCCTGAATGGCCCCCAAAACCCCAGTCAGGGGCAGGGCCAGCCGCCAACCACCCATGGCCCCTCCCCCTGCCAGCCTGGCCCAATGGGCCCACTTCGGGGCAGGTCGGCCAGACCCCACCCGTGCATGAATTCCTGCACAGGAATTCCTCTAGTTAGATATAAAAAATGACTGCCTTACTTAGAAAAGACAAATTTCTGAATGACACGTACATTACTCAGATTTCAGTTGCTTTCCATGTGTTACATAATAGAAGTCTGTACCAAAATTTGCAAAACTGAGTGTTAAATTGGACAAAAACACAAATATTTTTAAACTTTAAAATGTACACATATTAGAGTAACTCTGTTACCCCATGTTCTGAATAAATATTCGCTCCCCAGTCTTTCATGTTTGCTATCAATTCCTTCATTGCTATTAATTTCTTTCCAAATAATATTGTTTTTTATTCTTTTGCTTGAAAATAGGATTGATAAGCATTTTATATGGCACAATGTACTACATAGCCAAACAACAACCAAGCCTTCACCAGGCATAAATAAAAAAGCCAAGGAGTGATTACCAAACTGATTCAGCTGGGGGGCGATATTTAGAAGTTATACCCTTGTAGAACACAATAGATTATTGACATATTTGATTTCCTCATATATTGTAGCAAGAGTATTACATGCTGAAAATATTACATCATATAATAACTAAAACATATTAAGGTATGAAACCACAATGATAAACATACGAATTTGTGAAATAACCAATGAAGGTATGATTAATAATGAGTTTGAATATTAATACATATTCATTTTTGGTAGACAAGCTAGAACAAGAATCAAACTATAAAAACCATGGCAGAAAATCTAAAAATAAGTAATTGTTTCCCTTATGTAAAATATCTGCAAATTATGATTAGACTTCTATTAGTTTCTTTTTACAATTGTCAGAGTTGGCTAATTGAATGACTTTCATTTTTTGAGGAAGAGAATTGCTATAGGGGAACATACTTTCTGAAAGGCACCACTGAAGGCATGTTACCCAGCCTAAAACTCTAGAACTTACTTATAGTAGACTTTACTAGAGTGAACTATAATTCTCTACTCACCTGTTTGTATCTCTTACTAGATTAATTTAAAAGTTCATGGTAAAATTTAGACAGAATTTTAGAGATTTATCTGTCATGAAGGAAGAGGAGTTTAATGATTAAAAACATCCTTATGGGAGTTTTGCTAGATATGAATCCTAACATTTTTCAGGTAGGTGAATATGGGAAGTTATTTCTTGTCTCTTTCTCTTGGTTTCCTCATCTGTATGGCTTGAATAACCCATATCTGCCTTACGTGGTAGTTTCTGGATTGGGTGCTTAATTGCACATAAAATGGTTTGATGTGTTTCTGACACAAATAAGTTTTCAATAAGGTCAGCTCTTATTACTATTTTATCTCATAATATAATGGATGTCACAAAGTAAGTAGTTAATTAATATTTTGGAATTAATGCCTGATAGAATGACTACCAGTAAATACATGTATGCATGAAAACAATCTGAAAGAGCAGCACTTACTAAAGTTCAGATATTTTACCGAGATATGTTGCCCATTTCAATGCATATCTTATTTAAAGGTATACCAAATACATTTAGAAAAGTCTTTGTACATGACTAATTCTGACCACTTCTACTAATCACATTTTGCTAGATGATTACTATAAATACTTAAAGTAAAATCCCAGAAATAATTCATATCAAATGCAAATCATTTGAAAACTAATATGAGAGCTTAATAACAACAATTATTAAAAAGACTTATATAGTAACAACTATTTCAAATCTTTAATCATTAGTAAAACAAGAGGATCAATTAGATCCACAATTCTTCTAATGTTTTTGCTCTATTTGAATATATAGCTAGAAACCTCATTAAAAACCGTAGCTCCTTAATCATGTTTCTTCTGTTCTTTTTTTTAAATGTATTTAATGAATATTTTGTTGATATTTTGGGCAATATTTAGAAATGTACTTGGAATATCTTTGATACTGTCCTTCATGGCAAAGCTGTAGCCCTAATATTCAGACAGTACAATGCTCCAAAATAAAGCGAGCATTTGACACAGTATAAAACAGAACTCACTTATATATAATCCATCATTATTATAGAATGGTGCTGTTCTGAATTTCATTCATTTACAGAGGTCACTTTGTAATCCCAATGCAGCTTTTAGAAATTGTTTAACCAAATTGTACAGAAGATAATGCCAGGGCTAATGTTTGTATTTTAATTAAATGTATGATCACAAACCAAGTTGTGCCCTGAGTGAGAATATATCATAAAGGCACAGCTCATCTATGGTCTACTTAATTGCCAAACTTTTGTTGGAATGACTAAAAATAACCTACAGACAAAACCTGTGCAGATCTCAATAATACAATTAGAAACATTTTTCTCTATTGATTACAACCCTTTTTATAGTTAGTAAATTAGAATAGATTTCAGAGATAATTTAGAGACAGCTTGAACCAGATATTATTCCCCAGTAGAACAGTTTAACAAGAAGGCAAGCTGTATTCCACCGCATGCACGTTATAGCAGTGAGCCTTCTCAAGGTTGGAAGCAGCAAATTTCCAATTTCCGTATCCTTTTCATCACTGGCCTCCATGCTGAGGCAGGCAGTATGGGTGGAGCAGCCACAGGCAATGGTGTACGCTCTTCACCTCATTTATTCAGTGAATGCTTCACCCAGGGAACAATAACAGCAGCCAGCAGGGATGACAATTTAAACCTACCAATACAACCCGGGATCCTAAGGCTTTCATTCACTCCTTCATTGCAGATTGCCTTAGAACTTAGATCCTATTTAATCACATCCTCTCTTACCACTCACTTCTGAGCAATAAAAAACCAGAACCAGGAAGAAGTTAATAGTCTTCATTAAATTTTGACCTTACTCTCAGAATCAGTTGGGGGTATCAGTAAAGAGAATTCTAAAAATTCTCCTACCTCCTGCCCGCTACCCTAACCCCTGGCTACCTTCAACTCATCCTTTAGGTCCAGATTAGGTTTTCCTCTTCATGGAAGCATTCACTGCTCACCCAGAGTTAGTTGATTTCTTCCCGCCACCAGCCCCACCCCCAAGTACTTTCATAGAACTCTAAGCCTTTCCAATTTTGCTACTATCAAAACTGAAATTAAATAAGCCTGCGTGTAATTAATTGTTAAATGAGTGCCTCACCAACCTGTAAGGCCTGTGACAGCAGTGACCCTGGCTGTCATTTCACCGATAACACAGCCATTACAACTGTGTCTGATGTCTGTGTGGTAGGTGTGCAATAAATAGATTTCAGATAAATAAGTGAATGAGCCAACTTATTTATATCCGATGTAAAAAGTCTTCATTTTGCCTAACATGTTATAAGGGATCTGGTAAAAGGACAGAAGAATCACCTACACTAAAATCTGTCTTAGAATATTTTTTGCCCAACTTTATCAGTTCAGATATCATTGGAGCAATTTCTCATTGTGCTAAACTGCTATAAAGTTGTATTATTAAAATACAACAACACAAATTGGAAACTCCAAGATTTTTAAGGTGCTAAATGATAATCAGAATCCAAATATTTGCTTGTGGAAAACTTTCATCATATTCCAGATACCATGTTCTACAACATTTAGATTCTATGATAGTAATTCAGAGGAATGGATTCTTATTCCAATGAGACTGGAATTTCCAAATTATTTTTTTCATGTTTGCCTTACTTTCTTAACATTTTGAATTTTTCTCTTATCTAGAACTTTACCTTTCTTACACTATTTAAATATTTTTCTTTTATCGACTTCACAATTAGGTGATCTTAATTAATTTATGGCAAAAATTTCCTGTAAACAATTCAACACTCTTATGATATACATTTCCAGGAAAAGTGATAAAACCCATTAATGAATATTTTAGTAATATTTCATCTTTAGAGTTCATTTTTTAATATATAGAAATACATGACTGCATTTATCAATGTAATATTGCATTCTCTTTATCCTGATAAAATATCTTCAGCAATTTATCTATGTCAATTATCTTAATTGAAAAACTGAAAGCAAGTAGAATTAGGGTTAAATAAGAATGCAAAACTCTATGGAAGTAAGATTGAGAGAATGCACAGAAAAAGAAGACAACATGATGGCTTTTAGAAATGTCAAAGTAGATTCTAGTTTATTTAAACTAGTGTATTAAATTGTATATTTTCCTATAAAATCATACTTTTCCTGTTGTTGGGTGGATTAACATTTATAAAAATACAAGTGTAAAACTGTAGAGCTTAGGGATAGGTTGATAGTGGTTGATACCAGATTGCAACACTTGAGGCATTACTGCTATAGGCCAGTCATTTTGACCTAAAGTCGGTGGATAAAATAGGGTTTAAGAAAAGCATTTCCACATTAGATATAGAAAGATATAAAGGTATGAAATACAGGAAAAAAATAGGAAATAGCTATAAATGTTGCAAACATTTTATTTCATGAAATAATAAAATAAATTATGCATTATCACATTTGAAAACCTAGCTAAAATTGATGTTTCTAGGAAAATAGAATAAATTATGAAATAAAAATAAATAATTGAAATGAACATTAATCATAAAATAATTTGAAATGACAGATCACAAAATTCCCAAATGTTATAATTCATGTTACAATAGTTTTTGGAACAGGTTATTCCTAAATTAAATAAATTATTTTTTAAAAAGGAGAAACTAGCTCCTTGAGTCTAAATCATGTGGAAACAGTACAAAAATGTTTAATTATGGTTATGTTTTATTTATGTACAGAATTATAAAAATTCTAGATGTAAAAAATAATTAATCCAAAAATATATTAAAGTAATATGATATTAGTAAGTGAAATTTACTTCAAGTTATTTAATTTCAGAAAATAAATCAATGTAATCTATATTAATGAACTAAAGTAAAGCGCAATTACATTATCACCTGGAGTAACATAAAAAGTTGTTGATAATGCACAATATCTTCTAATAACAAAAAAACTTCTTAAAATATAAAATTAGCAATTTTCTTAACTAGAAAAATGTTACATACAAGGTTTTATAGCAAATTCTATACTACCTAGAGATTATATTTTTCACATATTTTTGAAGGTTGAGGAGGGCTTTTCTTAAGTTTCTGACTAACTTTATAAGACAAGAAAAAGAAAGAAGAGACATAAGCATGAAACAGAAAGAAGTTTGGGGTTTGGTTTCATTTTGAAAATTATATGATCATTTGCATAGAAAATTTATGGGAACACATTTGAAAACCTATTAGAATTAATAAGAGAACTCAACAAGTTTGTGAGATTATAAAATAAATTAACATCCAAAATCAATTAAAACAGTTAATAGAAAATAAGATTCCATTTACCATAACAACAGACATGTTATATGGATTAACCTAACAATGAATGGACAAGCCCATAGTAAATGAACTTTTAAACAGACCATCTGTGCATGCCACATATAGAAAAATATTCATGATGAAAATATGTATGTTAGAATAGTTAGATTCTACTTTGGTGGTCATCACTAGGGGAATTAATAAATGATACATGGTATATGCATAGGCATATAATGGCATATTTTCCAGGAGAATTCCAGCCAAAAGTGTAGATCTTAAAAATAACATGAGGAATAAAAAAATGTAGGGAACAGCATGAACTTTATAACAATAGGGGAGATTAGGGAAGTGCCTGGCACATAATAGGTGCTCAATAAATATAACTAAATGAGGATTATAATAAAATAAGTTTTAGGTGACAAAGCTCCTACAAAGGTATAATTAAAATATTTGTGGTATATTTCTTTTCATTTTATTTATTAAATTGATCAGAGTGACAGTGGTCAACATGAACATACAGGTTTCATGTGTGGTTTTCTATGTTACAAGATCTGTATATTGTACCACGTGCCCACCACCCAAAGTCACATCTAGTAATTACTAGTAATCTTACACTGGTTTAATAGAAGACAATTAGGTTTTAAAACTAATTTGGCCTTTTACTAAAGTGGATGAATTATCCAGTCTATATTAGGACCCTATATTAGGACCTTTTCTCCCCTTACCCGCTTCCCTCTGGCAACCACCACACTGCGGTTGGTAGTCTTCATTTTAATTGCATTAATTTTTAAAGCATGGTAATAAAAAATTGACACACCAAAATATGGTTTGGGGAGGGCTAGTCTACTAATATGACTATTCATTTATGTACTAGAATCAATTGTTTTAATTAATTCAGAGTTACAAGATCTATGTTTAATGCTTAACCAAATTTTCTAATTTATTATAAAAGTTTTTCAATGTATTCTCTTGGGTTTTCTTGGTGCTTAATCACCTGTCTACAGATAACAAGATTTTTGTCTCAATCATTACATGTCTCTTGCTTTGTCAGCCTACTAATTGTGATAGTAGTTCTTTATTTTTTGGTTGTTCACAATGAAATAATCACTAGTTTCTTAACATCTTACTTATGCTGCTATTTATGGCTTAACATAGACATTAAATATGAAAAAGAGGTATATGATTCCCAAATTCTGAGTCTTTTTTTAGAATTAGCAATTAGTTCCATTTTGTTTGTTTTTTGTTTTGTTTTTCAATATTATTCTTACTGCCTCATATTACCTTTATGAGGAAATAACATGTTGACATTTTAAATATCTCACACTAATCAATATATAAAACATGTTACAAAATGACAAAAAGAAAAGTAGGCTTTTATATAAAAAATAAATTAATTAAATCACTGGCCCAAATTTATGGCTTATGCTGTACATGCTGTTGTAGAAAAAAAAACAAAAAATTTGCTAACACTTTCCCCAAAATTCATTTTGGGACAACATGCATTCCCAATAGCAAAAAGCATCAATAGATCAAGTATTTACTATATGTTTAGTTCTTGAGTTTGCTTAATGCCAAGACTGGATAATTCGTTCACTTTAGTAAAAGGCCAAATTAGTTTTAAAAAATAATTGTTTTCTATTAAACCAGTGTAAGATTACTAGTAATTACCAACCCACTGTCTCTCTGCCAGCATTTTCTTTTCATGGTTCTGAGTAAAAAGAATAAAAAGGGAATGGTATTTAACAAGCAAACGACATAGTTCCTGGATGATTTAAAGCCTGTCACAGAGTAAAAACCGCATCTCAAGATTCTTTTGTGGTCTTGTGTTTGTGCCACGGATTGTATTCTGAAGTGAGTTTACTGATATGGAGAGTATTCTGAAGAGATTGTATTTTTAATAGAATAATTATTAAAATATTCATCATCAATAATTTTAAACATCTTGGATTTGCCTTCACTTCTTTTTAACTATAACTCCCCTTTCACCTTTAATACATGATCAATTTCAGATAATATAATATCCTACCCTGTAGTATATATTAATGTATACATATATGTAATATATACATATGGATATTGTGCATGTTTTACTCTGGCATAAATTATGTATGTGTATGTATTCAAAACTAGTCCTCAAAAATTCTCATTTCAGGCATAGCTTAATAGGCAGAGGGGAAATAGGTTAACCAGCAAATCACTAAGAGGCATCTATTGCATATTTGTACCAATAGTCCCCAAGTATTCACCCAGAGTAATAAGGATTTCCTGAATCATGCATAGTTATTCTATTTGATGAGCCTGGAATCCTTTATTTTATTTTTTCTTTAAAAAAAAAAATCAAAGGAATCCTCCAGCCGCTGACATTAAGCATACTGATGGGAATTACGATAATATGTCAGAAAAATATATAACCCCTTTGAGCTCTGTGAGAACTGACAGTATTCCCATAAAATATTAAGTGCTCACAATAAAACCCCTTTGCAAGGAGTGAGAGGTTAGTAGAAAGAATCTGGAATGAATTCTGATTAACTGATTGACTTGAATTCCCTTGATCTATCTTTTTTCAGACTTCACAGACGTGGACAAAGAAGCATGGAAGTCACCAGCATATATTCATTTGGCAAATGTTTGGAAGACAAATAAAGGAATATGCGAATAGTAAATAGACACTATTACAATTGGCAGGAATGACTAAGGTGAAGCAGTATCTAACTCACTTGCCTCCACCCCCATATACCTACCTCAAAGTCAAGAGGTTGGTCACCTGATGATCACAACTCCCTTAAGTAGGTACAACACATACCCCACTTTTCCCAAATAGAGTTTGTAGATCTTTCACAAATGTTACTTTCTCATCAGTGATATACATCACGTAGGTGTGTGCAGGACTATTCATATTAGGCTTTATTCTATAGCTATTCCTCTAAATGAGAAAAGGAGATAGCTGTGTGGAAATGTGCCAGTTTGAGAAATCAAAACACAGTTTGAAATGCAACACATTAACAATGCACAAATAAAATTAGCTCTCCCAGGAATTATAGATACCAAATAAAGCAGTGAAAACACCAGGTGGCCATTTGAGTACCTTACTTAGATATCTTGAAAGGCAGTAAATCAGTTTCAATTGGATAAGACTATTTCAGTTTTAGTTTTCCAATGAAGTTCCCAAGAGTTGGTAGCAATAAGAAGTTTGTACCAACACCTAAGTACATTTCACCCGGATTAGTCCAGATATTGCCAGATAGACATACTTCTATAGAAAGCCCCTTGTTCCTATACATGGGCTCTAAAATCTGCTAGATATTCCTGGTTAACAATTCCTTCCAGGAGAGTGGGAATGGGTATCTTGGGTGGATTTTCCTGAATTTGACATGGCATATAACGTAGGCTTTTAAAACAACATCCCTAAAACTCACTATGTCTCCTACCCCAACACACTTGATGGATTAGCCACAATTTTATCAGGTAGGAATGCCCTCAAAATTCTCTTTTTTACCTCTTCTAATCAGACAAGTACCAGTAAATTAGTCTTTTAAAACAGGTCCTGGAAAAGGTAGTTATAATGAGTAAAGTGACCAACAGTGTGACAAGATGCATTGATTTGCACTGAACTGGACTTCAAATAAAAATATGCAATTTTTATTACATGGGTTCTTATCACAAAAAGTGGATCTTTGGTTAATTATAAAATATATACCTTTACATCCTAAGGCCCAAGAAATTATTGACTAGGCATTTCTTGAAATGAATAGTCTTTAAGTGTACATTCAACATTTACTGAAAAGTTAGAAAGTGGGGTTAAATTTTTAAATATATTTTATTGTAAAAAATTATATATACAGCATGTCCCCAAAAATGTATGCACACTGTAACAGCTGATAGCCCAATTTTGAAAGTGAAATGTATTTCACTAAATACTGATTTTATAATTATTTAAAGTGTGTATATACATTTTTGGGTGGGCACCCTATAAATAATGTTTTAAATTATGTGTTGACACGGGCAAGAAAACAAGTAGAATAGTAAAGATAATTTTGCAATAAAAATAGTTATGCAGTACCTGACATTATAATTTTTTAAAATATAAAATATAATATTCATTAAAAATATTAAACTAAAATAGATCATTTTAGTACTGAAGAAAGAACCAAATAGTTTAATGGAACAGAAGTGACAGAGGTTCACATGCAAATATGAAAACTAATACACAGTAAAGGGGGAATTTTGAAGATTATCCCATAAAGGATATTGGTTTCGCTAGCCAGCTAGTCATCAAGTAAAAGGCACAAACAAATCTGAAACTATAAAAAAATTATAAATGAATCAAATATTTTAATAAAATATTAAAAGAAAAAATATTAAAAGAAAACTGGAACATACTATTTCAAAAAAATTTTACAAGAAAAAGGACATTCTAGGTATAATTCTGGACAAAATGAGGGCAGAGTTAATGATGAATATATCACTGCCATATAGAAAGGTTAAAGATGTAATAACTGGATGGACTTATTACTTAATTAAAATTTAAGCAGAATAGAACTGTCCTATTATAGAACATACAAAAAATAAGAAAAAAAAGAATAATTATAGGTTGCTTCCATAGAAACAATATGGATCAAAAATATGTTTGTCTTTGCCCTAGCTGGTTTTGGCTCAGTGGATAGAGTGTTGACCTGTAGACTGAAGGGTCCCAGGTTTGATTACAGTCAAGGGCACATGCCTGGGTTGTGGGCTCAATCCCCAGTGTGGGGCATGCAGGAGGCAGCTGATCAATGATTCTCTTTCAGCACTGATGTTTCTATCTATCTCTCCTGCTCTCTTCCTCTCTGAAATCAATAAAATATATATATATATGTATGTCTTTTAATAATATGAATATTCATATCTTTGGTGATTGTTAACACCTATACAAAGAACAAATACAATGGAAAAATAAACTCATAGATTCTACCAACCTACTTTTTCTTCAAATCCTGGTAGTAAAACCAATGAACATTGAGAGAGGCTCAGATCTTGCAAGACTTGGGATGCCTGCCATGTATGTTTTTGAAAAACTGACTGTCATCATCACTTCACAATATAATAGTTATGAAGGAGCGTGGAGTTTAAAAGGATAATAAGATGTACCTTAATTGTTAATGTCAAATTTCCATTTTGCCTGTTTAGTTTAGTTATGTTGTCAATTTGTACAGATAAATGTTTTTGCAATATTTTTTAAATATTAAGGAAAGTATTATTTCCCCTGATACTAGTCAAACATTTAAAGTGTATATGCATGTTGCAAAGTCTCAGTACAGTTTCCAAGTCCAAGAAAAAAATTTCTCCTAAAGTTAGACACCAACACAAACTGTATGAATCCATCATCGTTGAGTGTCAGTGGGCTGCTTATTTAAATTGAAGTTTTTGTCTCGTGTGAAAAATCTGTGTGGAGTGCTGTCCTTATCAAAAGAACTGATAAAAATTAATGAAGAGGCTAATATGAAATGGCACTCCAAGTCAGGAAAGTATACAAATTTAGCAGTAAACACAAGTAGAAGAGAAGATTATCTAACAGGTATAAAATATTAAAAATATTTCAAGTATATGTGTATACAAAGAGATATATATCTTTATATATTTATCTACCTACCTATCTAGTTCCATAATGTCTTACTTGATTTAGCTTGAATATTCCAATTCTCAAATGCATTGAGCAGTACGTGTTTGCAAGAGTTAAGACAGCTACTATGATTATCGTAATTAAAAAAATGTCCAGGTTATTTATAGGATAATACAAGAAAATGAAATTCATTATCCTGCAAAGTATGCAACAAACCATTAAACACAGCAATAAAATCAATTGGCACAAAAAATGCAATTATGTTACATTCATGTAAACCTTTCAGGGAACTAATTTCTAAGTATCAATCATGACTGATACTCATCATATAAACATCAAAGAAGCACTTATATTTTTAAAATGCAATAACAAGTTTCCACTATCTCACAAAGAGAAAAATGTTAAATCAGAACATCATCATAATTGTGGCTGGTAATCTCTAATCATCCAAATCTCAGCTCAATTTTGTATAACAAAAGTAAAGAAAAAAAGCAATTTCCATTTCATCAGGAAAGGGTATTATAAGTCTTGTTAAAATGTGATGGTTTATTTCTAATTAACAACTATTAGATTGCATTTCAAAATTTTTCTAGCACCACACATGACTAACTGGTAAGCAATCAAGACATTAGATGAAAATTAAAAGTCAGTGTATCATCTAGTATTGATGATTTACACCTGCATTACACATCTGTTGAAGTTCAATTTACAGGAAAGGTAAACTAATCCACTGCCCAACACTTGGAATATTAACTAAAACATACTCTTTATCCTTAGTTTTTAAAAATATGGATGCCACAATCTTATAAGTAGGAAAACTGAAAAATACCTAGTTTTTTTTTTTAATCTGAAAAAATCCCACCTGGATATGAATTCTATGTAAATAAAATGAATTATAAACAATTTTAATAATATGGAATTATTTTCCTCTCTAAAAGACTTTTAAAATACATTTTCTAAGATAATCTTTTCTTTATTCACATATATCTTAGATTTTTTCTTTTGACTGATAGAGATAAAAAGGTGGAAAAAAATTGAGCCCAGCAGATTCTACAATGGCTGTGGAATAGCCACACCTCCTCATGGCACCAAAATGGATTTACAGCTACATTATAGTAGTCATAGGAGTGGATTTTAACACCTCATTGACAACAATGGATATATCTTCCAGACAAAAACTCAACAAGACAACAGTGAACTTTAACGACACACTGCACCAGATTGATTTAATTGATATCTGCAGAATATTCCATCCCACAGCAGCAGACTATATATTCTTTTCAAGTGCCAATGGAACATTTTCAAGGACACAAAATTACTATTGATAAATTCAAAAATTTAAAATCATATTAAGCATCTTCTCTGATCACAAGGATATAAAATTGGAAATCAATTTCAATAAAAAACAAACAAAAAAAGAGCCTGGCCAGTGTGGTTCAGTGGTTAAAACTTGGGTCCAACGGTTTTAATCTCTATGGCAGACAGACCTCCTCAAGAAGGACATGCATAAATTTATACAAACACATGTAATCTAATATGTAATCCATTAAGAATGAATTGCAATTCTCTAAAGATGAAAAAAAAATGACCAAAGTCTTTGTATTCCTGTTCCGCAGGCAAGCCTGATGGAGGTACTACAGAGAAAGTGGAGGTAGACCTTATCTTCCATCTAGTTGGCAGGTTTGTATGAACTTAGGGAAGTGCTTCTAAATGTGAGGCAGCTGCTCACAGCTTCCAAAGATCGCTCAAGCATAGCAATTCATTAAGAATTTGAATTTTGATAGAACCGGCTATAACAGATTTTTAAAATTATGTTTATAAAGACAATGGCTTCCACAGAACAGTGAATCATTTTTGTCAAGGCTTTACCTGGGTAAAATGTCCAAATTTGGAAAATAAAATGAAGAAGCAATCCCCTGTTTGGCCTATCAATTAGAAGAGCTGTGTAAGTGTAAGCCTGGAGGCGGGTGCTAGCAGAGGCTAATGGGGAGAAAGCCAAGGCAAAGGCACTGTGGCCTCCAAATTCCAGTAACATACACTAAACTCATGAACGCCTTGTGGGAATGATTTCCAAAGGTGAGCATTTTAAAACATGGCTGACTTTATGTCAGATATTTTGTGATGTGCAACTAAAGCAACATTCTTAGAACAAATCTATGTCACCACCTCCATTCTCCACCTTGGAAGAGCAGAGGTTTCCAGAGGTTAGGAAATGACCCTGGCCATAGTATTGAGCGGATGAAGGCAAAATCACATGGATTTCTAGCAGCAGGCAATTACTCGCACACAAACAACTGATGCCTGGGTTTTAAAAATGAATCCATTTGTAATATTAGTTCTTGGTATAGGATAATTATTTCATAAATATGTGTTGAATAATGACTAAAGAAAATGTGGATAGAGCCTGGCCAGCGTGGCTCAGTGATTGAGCGTCAACCTAACAAACCAGGAGGTAAAGGTTCGATTCCCAGTCAGGGCACAAGCCTTCGTTGCAGGCTCAGCCTCAGTGTGGGGCATGCAGGAGGCAGCCGATCAATGTCTCTCATCATTGATATTTATAGAGCGTCAACCTAACAAACCAGGAGGTAAAGGTTCGATTCCCAGTCAGGGCACAAGCCTTCGTTGCAGGCTCAGCCTCAGTGTGGGGCATGCAGGAGGCAGCCGATCAATGTCTCTCATCATTGATGTTTCTATCTCTTCTCCCTCTCCCTTCCTCTCTGAAATAAATTTTAAAAAAAATATTTAAAAAAAGAAAGTGTGGAAAGAATTTGCATTCAACAAAATTGGCAAAATAAAGGATCTTCCTGTTAATGAATTTATCTTGAAAATAAAAACAACTACTAATAATTACACTTTAAAACATAAATTAAATCAGTTTATTGTAAACAAAATAGGTCAACCATAGCTATAGCATGAAATACCTAGGTATCTTAACTGAAGGTGCTATGTAAATATAATGTCCATTACCTTAATTGTTTTCTCATCTAAAATAGAATTTGCCTAAACTATCTAAAAGCAAATACCACATATTGAAAATATCTCCCAGTAATAAATGTTTTTCATTTTTTGCAACCTTCTTGAATTACACTTGTTGTGTTTACAAATATATACCAAAGCTTCTTAGATATTGGCAAAAGAAAAGTATAGTCTATCCAAAAATCTTCCATTTATATAAAATGCAAAAATTGCTGAAGAAATTCTATTCCTGCAATCCTATAGTAAAAGAGTTTCATGTATAGCTGGAAGGGATCTTAAATTGGTCCTCTGATCCAACATTTAGGCTAAAAGTTTGTTAAACAAATCTAGACAGCGGGAAGCTACTTCTTTTGTATTTGTGCTTTCTCATGGAGATTCCTACATTCATAATGGAGAACCACCATTAAATATATTTCACCTAGCAACCATCCAAGTGTTTTAAAACAATCAGTGATCAATCCCCAGATGCTACTTCTCAAAAATGAATACAAAAATGTTAGGGCTTTCCTCACAAAACCAAGTGGTCCAGTCTTTATCTATGTCACTATTCACTGAAGAATTAGATTTCTTTCCTTATAATTTTTTTAAATGGAAAAGCACAGAGTACACAAAACATAGCAAATAAAGGGAAACACAATGCAAATTAGAATAGAGAGTATATCTCACTACTACACAAATTTGACTTTTTTCAAAATAGCACCTATTTTGCTGACTTAGGTACATTTTGAAGTTCCTGC
>NW_006294418.1:1104078-1123261 GCF_000327345.1 Myotis davidii
CCATTTCAATGTTCTAAACCTGGCATTTTGTTCAAGTTTGCAATCCTATATAATAAAAGCCTAATATGCAAATTGTCCCCTCGGAAGTTCGACCAACCAGGAGTTCGACTGACCAGGAGTTCGACCACTCATCATGAGGTGCGCTGACCACCAGGGGGCAGTGCGGAATTAAGGAAGGCCCCGGCTGGCAGCTGGAAGGCCCCGATCGACCCTGATTGCCAGCCAGACCTAAGGACCCTACCTGTGCATGAATTTCATGCACTGGGACTCTAGTTTTATAATTTCCTTAAATATAATATGTAATAAGAGTTTGAAGACAGTGGCTTGGGCTTAAATACCTGCTGGTTGTATGTAAATGGGAAAATTATTCTCTATATTTTTAGATTATTTATTTATATATAAACCACTTACCACATGGTCTGTTATGTAACAGCCATGAAACTAGAGTTATTTTTCTACCCTAAACTGCTTCTTCCTGCAATAGATATTGCTTGGTCACTGGTTAGAACTGTGAAAGTCAACTTTCATTATTTCTTCTCTTCCAGTTAATGTTTCCATCTTTCCCACATTATCTAGGCTTTCATTATTATATAATTGTAATAGTGCAGGTTTTCCTAACTAGCTTTGTAGAATCCTAACTAGATTTCTTTCCTCCATTCTTTTCCCTCCACATTTTAGAAAATGCAAATCGCTTTCAGACTTTAAAAACAAAGTCTGATGAAACAACCTTGCAAACAAGTCTTATTTTTTTACCAGGTGAAGTTCAAGTTCCTTGGCATTATGCAAGGCCTTCACACACAAGCCAGTCCTGACCTACATCTTCAGACGTACCTGGATCCGGTCCTCTCTGTGCCCTTTCACAGGAAAAGGCTTTTCATCTGCTGCTGTAAAGTCTACCTTAAATGTTACTCTATTCCTTTTCCCTGCCCCAGAGGAAAATGAACCATTTCTCATTTTGTGCTATTTGTGTTATTAACCATGAAACTAAAACTAAGTTATTATTTGTTCACAGAACTTCCATACTATACTTGAAACCCTTGATAAAAATCAATATTTTTTAGTCTTTTTATTTCCTACCACAATATCTGACCCACAGGAATAAATATAATAAAATAAAACATTGATTGAATTTGGGGGCAAGCTATCACTTTGAAATATAGTTAGAAATGAGCAAAGAAGGTAACCCAATTTAAGCCCTAGCTCTAATTTTAGCTATATCCTTATCATGCCACAGTATCTTATATGTAGGATAGTCAGGAAAAAAAGTGTGCATCATATTTTGATTATCAAGTGGTTACTCATACTTTTTGGGTAGCTTTCCTTAATTTTTTTAAGCCAACTCTCATGTAGAATTCACCATTTTTTTTGCAACCACAGTGTGATTTCTATAGATTTTCATCCTACAGAATTCCATAATTTATAGCATATATTTATTTATATATCTATTTATGCTTTTTATCCTGTAAATACCTTAAGGTTACAAACCACTTCTTTTTTTAATGTCTCTTTATTGTTTAAAGTATTACAGATGCCCCCTTTTTTCCCATTGATCTCTTCCACCCCCACCCCCCAGGCCTTCACCACTTTATTGTCTATGTCCATGGGTTATGCATATACACATACAAGTACTTTGGTTAATCTCTTCACACCCACTCACCCACATGTACCTTCTACCTGAGATTCGACACTCTGTTCCATGCTTCTATGTCTCTGGATCTATTTCTTCATCAGTTAATTTTGTTCTTTAGATTACACATATGAGTGAGATCATGTGATACTTGTCTTTCTCTGACTGCCTTATGTCACTTAATATAATATTCTCCATGTCCCTCCAGGCTGTCTCAGAAAGTAAGAGATCCTTTATTTCTTAATTGCATCTTAAATGATAAGTATCCTGCCTGACCCAAGTGATTTAATAAATGCTAGTTGAATGAATGAATTCACACTGACATCAATTCAGATATATAAAGATAAATCCAACATAGATATAGAATCAAATGCAAATATAGAAGCAGATGCAGCCATAGAACAAACTCAAGGGTAAATTACACACACATCTCCTTGTCTTCCTCCATAAAACAGTAGACATAGGAGGAATAGCCAAAAGGTGGTGAGCAGAGGTGGACAAGGAACTAGGCAGAATATGAGCAGATAGAGGAAGAGAGAATATCAGAAACATCTTCCAGATTAATTTCTAGAAGAGCAATCAGTCATTCAAGATAACTTTCTCTGTTCCCCTCCTTAGTGTTAATTTAATCCATTTGCTTCAATTTAAGTCTTTCATTTTTGCTTTTCAAAACCTCCTATATCCTTGAGCTTACTTTAAGAGACTAAATAAAAACTAATAAAATCTTTCTGAAATGAATTTTCTTCCTCAAACTATCATTTTCCCTTTCAACATTCCTAATATTTACTATGTTGTGTTGTTTTTCATTGTTTTTGTTTGTCAGCTCACTTCTTTGAAACATGCTGCACTACTTCCTGGGCTCTGACAGGAATAGTAACCTCATCCACACTCTCTTCCTCTTACATCTCTACCTCTGGAAAATATTCTGGGAGCCGACTGAAGCTACTGTGCCATCACCTCAGTATTCTAGAGCCACAAAAAAGTCACTACATTCACATTTAAAATAAAGATCACAGAAAATACGATTATCTTTTGGTTTTCCCTTAACTCATGAAAAATATTAATAACTTAGGAAAAGAAGTGCAAAATATTTTCCTCAAATAGTTTGCCAAAGTAGTTTATAACTTGTGTAGAGGTGGGGAACTAGTAGTGGAAGATTTTGAAAGGGTATTTTCAGATTGGATATTACTTATAAACCACATGGTGGAAAAGTGAAATTGGCAGATGTTTTGAGTGAGATTCTTTTTTTTCTACATTCCTCTCGCTTGCAATGTGTAGTGCTTAACCACCCTTTTCATATCATTATAAAAATATACTGCTTCACAATATTATAATTTATAGCTAAATGCCAAGTAAGCTGTTTCTTATTTATATATTTTTTCTTAAAAACAAATAGTTTTATTCATATATCATACATATCTTGAAACCAGCACTCTCACCCTTTAATAATGCCTTAGTCCCATATTTTAGCCCATTACTCAATTTATTCTGCATACTGATGCCTGCTGAGAATTTTAGTTACAAATCTCCATATACATTTTAGTGTGGGAATAAGAAACTGTAAAACTTAAAAATAAATTTAGATGATATTTTGAAAATAAGGTACCTGTTGTAATTGTGCACCCCTTTTTTTGCCACTGTTCCAAAAGTTAGTTATTTCTCCAATAAGGCTATATTCACTATATTTTAATATTTTATATTCAATATATGCCAAATTCTTATATAATTCTACCATATTAATGGGATTATTTATCTTGGCTGTACAAATTCAGAGTCAATAAATTATTTAATTCCTTAAGCTTTCTAGAAATTCTGAGTTCGATCTTTTAAGAAGATAAAAATGAGCAATTTAATTTTACTGTTCTTCCTCTTACCATTTGAAAATTATCTATATTTCAAACTTGAGCCACTTTTCTAGTTAACGAAGTGAATGGCTTCATCATGCTGTGTAACGCACAATGTGTCATCTATATAATAAAAGCAGAAGGTATAGAGTATTCCTGACATTCATGAATATTAAATGTTAAAAAATAATAGTTAGATGGTAAAAATAGAAACACAAATAAAAATAGTGAAACACTAAGAAAAATGTTTCCATGGCAATATATCAATTTAAGAAGCTAGCCTAGAGAAAATTATAGCAAACATTTCTAGCATAATTATGATTTTTCAGAGCATTTTAATATATATTATAACATTCAATTTCCACATCCACCTAATATGAAAAATATTCTTTACATTCTACCAAAACTAAATCTCCATGGTAAATAAAGGCTGACCCAGGATCAGTCTATGAGGTATACATGTCCTTGGTACATTCTCTGCTGCTCTTTCTTTTACTCATTGTTTCCTTACCATTTCAAATATCTCTTTCTATACCACACAGTTCTTCTCCCTGCTATCTTCTAGGGAAACGGGTTTTATTTTGTACTCTAAAAAATAAAATTGTATTATTTAAAAATTTATATAAAGTGGATAAAAATTATAAATTAGAAGTGTCTGGTAATTTGTGTTGCTTTTTTTCCTTTTCTCATTCACACCCTTAACTGCAGTTTTTATCAAGTTCTGCCTTGGTCCAAGTTCATCTGCTGCGACAACCACAACTGCCTGCTCTTCACCAATACCTGCTAGGGCCTCACACTCAACATGTACCAAACAGAATTAATTAGCTTAACTTACCCAACATGGTACTTATATTTTTGCAAATGGCGTGACCATTCCCACAGTCTCTAGAGCTGGCCAATCAAGACTTTTCCATTGTCTGACTAGATCTTACCCCATTCTCTTCCCAACAGCCATTGAGAGAGTTTTCACTATCGACATATAGACACTCAAACATTGTAATAGAACAAAGTAAGAGAGGGCCAATTAGAGGCATCTTACCATTATTTCTCAAATGTTATAAATGTATAAAATTATTTAAACAGAAAAACAAAATTACAGACTCCTATTATTAACCTACATTATGATTTCATATTATACCTTAACTGTAACTTAAACTTCTACAAACCTACATACAAAATGCCTATGTTGATAGCTATCCAATCATAATCATCCCACAATTGCAAAGTAATATAAACTAAAGGACAAAATAAAACTTTTCAAATGATACTAACAAAATATGCAAAATGATAATATGTTGCTTAAACAAAACCTCACCTGGAGAAGAGATTATGAACCAAGTACCATAATATAAATTCTCTTGAGTTTATAAGTACAGCCTACCTCACATTTTCCTTATTTCTCTGTGGAAACTTACCTGAAACCCAACTTGGGTAATGTGGATTGTTTACACATTAGCTCCGCTGTTGTAGATGTCTCATTCACCCACAAATTGCTATACTAGTGTTGGATGCCCATTTATATATATATATAAAAGCCTAAGCAACTGGTGAAACGGCCGACCAGCCAGTAGCTATGATGCTCAATGACCACCAGGGAGCAGACGCTCAATGCAGGAGCTGCTGAGTAACAGCAACTTTGCAGAGTGTCCTCTCATACCCTGGGGCCCCTTGGGGGATGCTGGACTGACAGTTTCTGCCCGATCCTTGCAGGCCAGGCTGAGGGACCCCACCGGTGCATGAATCTGTGCATCGGGCTTCTATTGTTATCATAAATGCAAATAAAATTTCAGCTACTGAAATCATGTTTAAATTCTTGGCTATACATGACCATGCAAATAACTTGAAATAAAATTATGTTAATTTTGAGAATACAACAGAAATAAAAACACACAATTGAAGCATTCTCTTAAAGACTATAGCCACTACCAGTTGCTAGTCTCCAGAACAAAGTTGAAGAAACAGAAGCCTATTCTCCAGTAATAGCATTTTGATATCACTCATCATAAAGTGTAATAAATGGTTCTTTTTTAATGAATACTATAGGCCCAGTGCACGAAAATTTGTGCACTCGAGGGGGGTGTTCCGTCAGCCCGGCCTGCACCCTCTCGCAGTCTGGGACCCCTAAATGGGTGTCCAACTGACGGCTTAGCACTGCCGTGGAGGTGGGAGAGGCTCCCGCCACTGCCGCTGCGCTGGCCAGTCATGAGCTGGCTTCTGGGTGAGCAGCGCTCCCCTTGTGGAAGTGCACTGACCACCAGGGGGCAGCTCCTGCATTAAGCATCTGCCCCCTGGTGGTCAGTGTGCATCATAGCAACTGGTTGTTCCTGGTTATTTCTCCATTCGGGTCAATTTGCATATTACCCTTTTATTATATAAGATACCTTCCTATTCCTGTTCTCTCTCCTGTGTATTCAGCTCCATCATTTTTTTGTATCTTAAGTATGGTAGTGAGCTTAACTTACTCATATTTTATTTGTTTCACTTGTCCTATACTGCCTACTAGATTAGAAGCCACTTTTAGCTTTGGTTTAAATATTTATATACTTAGTTTAAAATTTTATATGTTTAGTTTAAATATTCATATTTAAACTCCTGCAGCACCAAACATGTTGCTTTGTATCAGTTAGGTATTCAACTATAAATTCACTCAACACACCTTTATTGAATGAATATGCACTGAGAATAGTGGCGGACAAATTATACATTCATTGTCCTCAATAAGTTTATGTTCTGGTGGGGAAACAATTATAAAATAAACATGTGACATAATTTCTGATGATTGTAAGTATTAAGACAAAACTAAAGGCTGGTAAGAAGAATGCCAAAGTGGCTTATTTAGTTAAATGGTCAGGAAAGCCTGACTTAGAAGAAAGCATGTGAGCTGAGATCAAAATAATCTAAACTCGCCGAAACCGGTTTGGCTCAGTGGATAGAGCGTCGGCCTGCGGACTGAAGGGTCCCAGGTTCGATTCCGGTCAAGGGCATGTACCTGGGTTGCGGGCACATCTCCAGTGGGAGATGGGAGATGTGCAGGAGGCGGCTGATCGATGTTTCTCTCTCATTGATGTTTCTGACTCTCTATCTCTCTCCCTTCCTCTCTGTAAAAAATCAATAAAATATATTTAAAAAAAAAATAATCTAAACTCAGCCTGAAATTTTATTTGTACATCTATATATCGATTATTTGTATTCCATTGTCTATTATATCATCAAATCATCATGTCAACAGTATGGCTGAGCACCAATTTTCCCCATTTAATGGATGATGAAACTGAGTCATAGAGTAGCATCTAAAGAAATATCCAGAAGCATCAATAAGCTCTCAATCAAAGTTAAACCTATCTGATGTCAGATCTCATTTTCTCCCCACTGCACTATAACACTTCTCAGTATCATGAAAGTTCGACAAATGTTGGCATGGTAGAACCCTCAGGACTTTATAACAACCAGTGAGTTTACAAGAGAGAAAGAACATGACTATCAAGAAGTCCACTACAATATTTATTTGCCTTAATCTAAAATGCCTAAATAGTTGATCTGATTTAATATAAGCATATAACCTTAGCTTAGGTAGCTTTCAGAATTTCCAAATGAAAACAGTTATCAACAAGAAAAGAACCTAAATGCCAATAATAAGCAAGAGACTGTAAGTTATGGAATTTCAATGCTTTGCTTAAGCAGCAACCACACCACCAACAACAACAAAAAATATGTTTGAGGTAAGCAATCAAGTTTGAGAAAAATCTGTGTGGCCTTATCTATAAATGATGAATCAGATAATTATTGTAAATGACTACAGAAGTCAGAGGGTTGTTTGTGCTGGAGATTCAAATTGCATTTTAATTCATTTAAAACAGGCTTTTGAGATTAAAGCTAGTAATTAAATACCCAAGTTTTGTGGAACAATAGAAACCAGTTTTAATATTCTAGGATTAGAAATATATATCTTATTTATTATAAGATATTTTTGCTTTGATAAGACATGTTCATATTTATCACATACACCAATATTTAAATTGATGTCTCATTTAATTCCTTGGAGATCTAAAACAAAGCTCAGGACAAGCTCGAAAGGAGTCTGCCATGCGCACTCTACAACACTGTTCAAATATTTTCAAGATAAGGATGTGTTCTTCCTTTAGTCCAACCTCATTTGTTTTATGTTAAAATCATAAGGGAAAACACTTATAAAAGTTTGGGAATGCGGTGTTCTATTATTAATATAGCACGTGTCAAAACATGGAGTTTATTTCTCTATATTTGCAGTATTAATAGGTCACCTTCTTTTGCTAATGAAATTTTCATTTAATGAAAATATGGATCATTAAAATAATGCAGAGATCTCCGTTTTACCTAAGAAACACTACCTTTCCACCAGACTGAAAAAGTTCTAGCAAAAGCAGCATTCTTTTCCTTGTACCTAAGATCTTCTGACTCTGACTTTCTGTTATTTTCCCCTCTGCATTATAGCTATGTCTCTCTTCTTTCACCACTCTACTTTGTCATTAATTATGATCAGAACTATGTAGTCTATGGGATGTAAGAAAGGACTCATTAGGACATATCAACGATGTACCATCCAGGTCGAAGTTTAATGTAAAAAGATGAGGGGAGGGAATGATGGGAGAACTGCATTGTTGAATACCTTGTAAGTGCTGTGCTAAGAATTTTACTTCTATACTCTTTTATTTAATACCAAACTTATCTTGTGAGACAGATACTATTTTCATAGGATGACCTAACACTCAGAGAGGGTCCATGAGTTTACCTAAATGCATACTGGGAGGATATGGAAGAACTGGGATGTGAACTGAGATCTCCGAATTCAGTTTTCCTCTGCACTAAATTGTCTTCCAATAAAATGTATTCTTAACTGCACTCACATTCTGGCACAGTAAATGTAAATTTAAAGGGTTCCCATTTGGGCCCCAGCATTTCTGAGAATGTAGAATGGTTCTTTGTTTCCACTGATCAGAACTGAAGAACAGGAGGAGATGCATAGTTGTATCCTGAGGATTTCAGTGACCGACCACCCAGGAAGCGGACCATGGGCCATAGAAACAGCTGTGTCAAAATTTCAAAGTGTTTACCTCAATGTATGAATAAATATCTTTTCTCTCAGCAATCATGTAGAATATGCCTCTGTAGGAAAAAAAAATGAGGAAAGCATACTTCTCTTCTGTATTGTTCATATCTCTTCAGAGTCTATACTTCTTAATATTTTTTCTAGTTAATGTGGCCAGATCTGCAAAAATAGTATTTTCAGGTATTTGTGAAGAACAATAAAGGATAAAAGTAAAAATAAACTACCAAATTTCATAGATTCCAGGGTGTATTAATTAATCACAATGTGATTAGGTCAGAGTCCTCATATTCATTTATCCAAAATAATAAAAGGATAATATGCAAATAGACTCAATGGCAGAACAACCAAACAACCAAGCAAAGTATAATATGCTAATGATATGCTAAGGCTGCTCAACCGCTCACTCTGACATGCACTGACCACCAGGGGACAGACAGTCAACTAGGCGACCAGTCACTATGACGTGCACCACCAGGGTGCAGATGCTCCAACTGGTAGGTTAGCTTGATGCTGGGGTCCAGCCAATCGGGACTGAGTGAGACAAGCCAGACATGCCCTGGAGCCCTCCCACTGTCCCTCTCTGGCCAGATCGTGCACCAGTGGGGTCCCTCAGCCTGGCCTGTGCCCTCTCACAAACTGGACCCACAGGGGATGCCAGAGAGCTGGTTTCAGCCTAATCCCGCAGGCCACTCCCCTTGGGAGGGCGCCAGACACAGGGCTCATGGCTGGCTAGCACTGCTGTGATAATGTGAGCCTCTCCTGATCGATCAGGACTGATTGGGCGCGAGCCTGCGGCAGGCACAGTGGGGCCAGGATGAGCAGGAGCTGCACATAGGAGATGCAGGCAGAATTAGACTGCGAGTTTCGCCCCATCCCTGCAGGCCACCCAGAGGGACCCCACCCATGCATGATTTTGTGCACCGGGCCTCTAGTGTACAATAAAACTAATATGTAGAAAGGAGATATCACTTGTTCAAGAAAGTTAACAAATGACAGGACAGTAATTCTTATGCCTGAGATTTAAAATATAGAAATAATCTCAGCATCCCTCAATGAATAAATGGATAGAGAAGATGTGAAATAAATACTCAATGAAATATTATTTAGACATGAGAAAGAAGGAAATTCTACCATTGGTGACAACAAAGATGGGACAAGAGGGCATTGTGCTAAGTGAGACAGACAGGGAAAGACAGATACTGTCTTTCACTTATATAAGGAATTAAAAAAACAATAAATATGTGAGGAGATAAATGTATTAATTAATTAGATGCACCATGTATATGTATATCAAATCACTGTGATGTACACTTTAAATATATTATAATTTTATATATCAATTATACCTCAGTAAAGATGAAATAATGAAAATTAATTAAACCCATAAAAATATTACAATATTTCCACTATTTGATCCACAGTTATTTTTCCAGTAAAACTTCTAAGAGACTCTTAATTCCATAGGAACATAGTATATGTCTTGACTTCATATTTTAGTACATAATAAGAAAAGGTAAAAGAAATGGAAAGGAGAGAAAATTTGAAAGGAATGAAAAGAGAGATGTGGAGAGAAGAAAGGAGCAAAAGAAGGAAGAAAGGAAGGGAGGAAGCAAGGAAGGTCAGAGTTTTTGCTGTGTGGTGTCTGTGGAGTGGATGGCTATGGCTAGAAATAGGTATCCCATGAATCCCAACTTTTATTAGTCCCTTTTGGTCGGTATAAGTAATCTCATTTATCTTCTAGTCATTTGGAGGGATGGTAGGTAAAACCTAGGAAAGTGATAGGTCCTTAAAGAAAATAATTTTAGAATGCTTCTGAAATAGAGGAACAAAGTCTAATGGAAAGCATCGGGCAGTTTAGTTTTGGAATCCAGTCCCAGTAATACACACCTGTAATTTGATTAATACATTATTGTGCAATTTACGCAAGTTCTTTAAATTTTGGTTTCCTGATCTGAAATGGTGGGCACAAACAGGATGATCTCTAGGCTTACTTCCAGTTTTAAAAATCTACCTTTTACTGTTCTGAAAGAAAATTAATTTCCCTAATTATAATTTCTCTCAAAGAAAAGCAGAGAGTATCTGTAGAAATGGCTTTTTACTATGGTATTTGTTTTCAACTAAACAGCTGAACATTTGTAAGGCTTAAGAATGCTGACCCTGTCAGAGAGCTTATAAATCAGAGGAGACTAGAGGGAAGTAAGATTACTCAATTTTACTATTCGGTTTTAAAATGTAAGCATTTACATGTTATCAGCGTTGCTCTTACAGTGAGATTTATGATGCATTTTCTTTAAATAACCTTGTCATGTGACTGATATAAAAATATGGTGATAGAAAAGAAAGTCTCTAGACACAATACTCTTCTGACATTTCAGACGGACCTGAGCAGAGGAATGGTAATTCTATTTATTTCTATTTCATAACATAGCTTTCCCTATCTGTATGTTTAAATTTATCAGATGATTGAAAGACGATAAATAAGACAAATTTCACAAGCTGTAGCTTAATTCTTTGAGTAAAGGATATGAAAGCAAGGCTCATGTGGACATCCCAGGGTCTGCCAATGAAATAAATAGCAAATGAGTTTGGAAATGGTTGAAACATTAACCCACAGATTTATTTATTTTTTTTTTTACCATCATATCCAAGGAAGCAGTCATTTAATATGGTCCTTCCCAGTCTTTGTGAACTTTGCCTGCTAACATCCATTCTGATTGCCAGAGGTTTAGGGAGTACTTGAGAAAAGTCTTCATCCAAGTAAATAGCAAATTTCCGGTTTAATTCTTCATTTTATGAACAGAAGAAGAAATTTTGCTAACTATACCTTAAGAGTTGCTTGGGCCCTGACCGATTTGGCTCAGTGGATAGAGCGTCGGCTTGCAGACTTGAGGGTCTTAGGTTTGATTCCAGTCAAGGGCATGTGCCTTGGTTGAGGGCACATCCCCAGTGGGGGGTGTGCAGGAGGCAGCTGATCAGTGTTTCTCTCTCATCGATGTTTCTGGCTCTCTATCCCTGTCCCTTCCTCTCTGTAAAAAATCAATAAAACATATTTTTTTTTAAAAAAAAGAGTTGATTGGAAGCCCAGCCCAAGTGGCTCAGTGGTTGAACATCAACCTATTAACAAGGAGGTCAGGGTTCAATTCCTGTTCAGGGCATATGCCTAGGTTGCAGGCTCCATTCCCAGGTTTCTCTCATCATTGATGTCTCTCTCTCTCTCTCCTTTCCTCTCTGAAATCAATATATGTATAATTTTTAAGAGCTGCTTGGGAAATCTCTAAACATCATTAAATAACCAAATCTCTAGTATTACTCACTCTAGTTCACACGATAGACAGCTGCCCAGGTGAGAGGCAGTCCAATTGCCAATCTCACTTTTGTAATTTCAACCATCTGCACTGTGACTTTTGATTTGAATTTCAAATCTGAAACTATTTGTTTGTTCTGTTCAAAGCATCCAAATTCATATTGCATATCTCTCCAAAATTAACATTCATGTGGGCCACTTGTTGTACTTCAGTTCCAGCTGTTCCAAATTTGGTAAAATGCACCCTGTCATTTTTGCACAATGCAGTGACAGACAACAAATCTTAATGATTTATTCACAGGTTTAGGGAGTAAGGATGAGGCTGTTGGATATTGTTGGTAAAGTCGGGAAAAAGTACTAAATTTACGTTTCTGTTATTGAAAGACTTTGGAAATATGATTTTGCCAAATTAAAACTAGATTTGTGAAGCCAAAAAAAAACTAAGAATTTATATCACTTACTTTTTTCTCATTTCTTAAAGCAAATGGTAAGGATTATGATAATGCTCAAGTGCAAAATGTCTATAAATTGATGAAATTGGCAACCACCTTTCAGGTATATAAGGAGCAAAAGGTCAATAAAGGTAACATTTCTTACTGAGTGATAGCTTTGGACTCTTTTTAAAAAGTAATCCCTGATGGACAGAATTTTTGTACTTACAGATGGTAGAAATTTACTAAAAACTCCAAAGGAGAACACTACATATTAAATAAACAACCAAACATTAATTAAAAATAAACATCAATTGGATTTTATTATGCTCCTCCTTGAAAAACACAAGAAAATAAGAAATTAAGTTTGATTGGAGAGTTAATAAAATGTTGATGAAACAAAAATTATTCAGTGTATAGATCACAGCTGCTATTCATCCAATTTTCTCAGGCAGCAATGATGGAAATGGTCTGTGTCTGTAGTCATCTCCAGTAACAACCAGTCATGTGTAGGTATCAAGCAGCTACCTTGATAAAAAGTTGAGAAACTTTTTTTCCCAGCTTTACAGAGGTATAACTGACTAATAAACTTGTTACACATTAACAGTATGTAATATTATGATTTGTGACCCCCTAAAAAAGATGGAGACAATGGAAAAGAGGAAGATAGAGATATTATATGTCCTGACAAAACAGAAATCTCTATTAAAATAACAAGGGAGAGAAAATTTGTGTTCTGTCTGGTGCAGCTAAGACAACTGTCCAACAACTCTTTATGTTTCCATCCATTTGGTAAAATTGTTGCTGGAAAGTGGAAGTCCAAGAAAGGGCTTCATTTCCAAACCATACCTGTAAGTCCCCTGAATTGAGGGTCTTATTTGTTATAACAGCTGATAATATCAAAGCTAATGCATATGGTGTTCTGCAGGGTGGAGGGCACGGGGTGTTGAATAGGGAGATTTTTCTGATTTGGAGTTAGTTGGTGTTCTATTGAAAAGTGTATTTGGAAATTTCCACATTGCAGGATAAGGCAATAGAAATATAGAAAATATTATTGACCACTTACCAGTAAAGTAGATATTTAAAACTGCAGTCATGTCCGTGGACTTATAATACAACTAGAGGCCCGAAGCACAAAATTCATGCAAGGGCTTGGCCCTCGCAGCCCTGACTTTGTCCGGATGGATGTCTGGAAGGATGTCCAGAAGGTCATTTGGCTGTCTGATCTAATTAGCATATAATGCTTTTATTATTATAGATTTATTTTGAGATATTTTAAATATATTTTTATTGATTTCAGAGAGGAAGGGAGAGGGAGAGAGAGATAGAAACATTAAAGACGGAAGAGAATCATTGATAGGCTGCCTCCTGCATGCCCCACACTGGGGATGGAGCCTGCAACCCAGGCATGTGCCCTGACTGGAATAGAACCATGATCTCCTGGTTCATAGGTCAACACTCAACCACTGAGCCATGCTGGCTGGGCTATTTAGAAATATTTTCAACTAAGAAGAGAAGAAATAAGCAGCCCATACGTCTTGATTATATGTCAAATTTTGTTTTGACATTCCCTCATATGTTGGCATTCTTAAAAGTAAAATTTCAAACAAACAATTCAGTGTTAGAGCACTGATAAAGACAAAAAATAAGATAAAATACATTGCCCTCTGAAAAGTCTTCTGAAATCTACTTTTTAAAAAATCAAAAAGAAAGATTTTTTCCCCTTCCATTCTTAGGACGTTTTCCTAGGCTAGAGCTGGGGAGCACAATGTGGCTACCAGCTAGTCTTCCCACCACAGCCATGCAGATGGTTCTGAAGACACCAGAGAGCGGAGTTGTAAGGGAATTCAAACATCAGGCTATTTCTTGGTAAACAAAACTTTTGTAAAGGGCTCTTTTTTTCTCTCAAACAGTGAGCAGATTCTAAAACACTGGCAATGAAACCTGAGGGCTAGTAATAAAATCTGTGGAGAAAGAAAAACCAAATAGGGCTTTTAATTAGATCTGACTCAATTAGGTAGGTGGATAAATAGCTTGATGGATCAATAGGTAGGTAGGTAGATGAATGGATGGAAAGATGGGTGGATGGGTGGATAAAAGAGATAAAAAGAAATACTGGAAGAAAGGATTAAGCAAAAGGCTTTAGATCCTTGGCATATTTCAAAAGAAAAACAGTATTATTCTTACTTTGATAAAGCTACATAATGAGGAAATATATTATTTTTTTAGCCTTTTCAACTTTCATAACATCTTCCTCATTAATGAATGATTTCAATTAAAATAGGGCAAATGTATACACATTCTAAATTTTAAGTACTGGGCAGTTAAATTACATTCAAACATATGAATATTACTCTATCTTAAAATCTTTTTGGAACTCTCCCCTGTTTAAGGGACAGGAAGAGAGCTCTCACTCCTTGAAGAATTTATTGTCCCTTCATCCAAACCCTGCCACAAGTCCATCACCAGCACCTTCGCCACTGTTTTAAATCTTACTTTTGGCATCATTGTTTCAAGAGTGTATGTGGATTTTTTAAAAAATTGCTCAAGCAGCATTATAAAAATCAAGCAACTTAAGTCTCAGATAGGGCTGGCTACATAATTTCCAGGACCACTGCAAAATAAATGATGGGGAACCTGGCTTGGGTCAGGGAACTCTATTTCCTCTTACACTAGTACTCTACTCCCTCCCATGCAGACGGGTGACTCTTAAGGGTTTGCAACCTTTGTGCTGGGATATGCTTTGCACAGGGGTAGGTGACAAGTCCCCATTAAGTCTCCTGCCATATGTGCCATGTTGCTGCCAGCATAAGGTAGGAATTCCTGCCACTTTGTCCTATCCCCCAAATTCTGTAGGATGGGCATTCTAACCCTCTCTGCAACCTCACCTGGGCCTGCACCCATGCCATTGGAGATGGAGTGTGCTAGCAGAATGCAGATCTCTCCCTAAACACATCAGTGGATAGAGGTGGGGAGGGAAAGACCAGGCAGGCTGAGATACCAGGAAGTGGAGAGCAGGCATCTAAGAACTCACTGGGAAGTGGTATTACTTAGAAACTGGGGTGCATGTACTATAATCATACTGGACGTCACTTAAAAACCCAAATTCATAGATAAAATTATTAAGGTTTTCAACACTGTGACAAAAGAGTATGAAACCCCAAGTATGGATTCTATCTGAACACAGGGTCCTTTGTGGCTGAAGAGCTCATGAAGGCTGCACGCTCATAGAGCTTTTGCAGCCCTAAGAAGTCAAGACACGTGCCAGAACCATACAGCTGTTCTAGTTTGGGAGCATCACAGTCACAGAAGTCAGATGAGGATCCAGAAAGAGGTTGTAATCTAAGGCCTGTGATACCAGAAGGACCTATGGCTGTATCAAACATCCGATAGGCATCCGATCGCTTTGTCTGCCAGAGAATTGAATTGATTGGGCAAAACACTTGTGAACATAAGCCCTAAATTGGCTCTGAGGCGGTTTCAGTTGATAAGTAATATCTCAGCTTACTTTCTTTGATACTAAATAAAGCATAAAAAAGAATATAATGTTTTTTGTCTTGTCATAATAGAAGAGTCAATGAGTTGATGAGTCAAATGAGCTTTAAAGGTATGAGAAACAAAGATGGCAAAGGCTTTTTTGGCAATTTTGTATTAGTCTGACCAGAGGCATAACAGCTAAAATACAAAGCATTGAATACTGGGTTTGCTCATGGTTAAGTTAGTTGGACAAAAGGTGATATACCTCCAAACGAGGGTAACGGCCCATCTCTCCATTTGTAAGCCACATTAACAGTGGCATGTGAATAGAGTTATGCCACTTGAAAAGTCTAATAGTACCACTGAGTAATAAATGAACACCCCAGCCAATCCCAACCAGACTGAACAGGCCAAAAGGCAGAATTATTTTTTCTGAGGTTTTCAGAAAGATATGCTTGTAGGTCAACAGCACGCAATTATTTGTTCCAGTGCTCACTGTGTTTGTGGTAGCACTACAAGAAACAAAGACAGAGCTGAAAGAAGGATAGGAATAAGTGTTCTTCATATCTTTGAATTAGCTGGAGAGAAAATTGAAGGCTTTAAAGTAAAAGATGCAATTTCGCTAGTTTGGTAGAGCAAACAAAACTATGAAGCAATGATTCAAAATTCTGTCAAGGTTTTTAAAAGGAAATGTTCAATTCTGCCCTCCAGAGACTATATTTCAGTAATTATAGGCAGCTAAATATTAAAAATGATGGTCATAATGACACTGATGAAGAATTAGATTACATTTTTTAATATCAAAATTATCTATGCCTATGCTCATTCCAAATTGATTTAAAAAAACACACCAAATTTAAGCACCCAAATTTAAACACACCAAATTTAAACACACCTTCTTAGAATGTTGTAACCTGAAGGCAACATGAAGAAGGGTAAATGTGGAATACATTTAATTTTCCTCAAATGGCCTTGACTATACAGAGGAGATTATTGTCCCTAACCCCACTCCAAGCCCTACACTACATAAACTATTTTAATTTGCAAGAGAGTAAATTATTTTTGATGTCTCACTAACTTGGTAAATAGAAAATCAGCTGAAAATTATTTCATCAGAAAACAAAATTTTCCTGAAAGATATCTGGGTTTCTGGGATTGGCTCAGAGGAAGCAGTTCATACATTTTGCAAGGTCAATGTGTTATGCAGCAGTAGGTAACTCATTTTCAGTTCAGGTTCATATAAAGTTTCATATTAAGTATTCAAATTGTTACATGCTTATGAATTGATATCAAGGTCTCATATTAAAAATTCAAATTGTTATGTACTTATGAAATATAATTTTATGAAGTATATCAGAATATTGTTTTCAAATTGACAATAATAGCAGTCTGGATCCTTTTGTTATTAGTGAAATTTCTTACACGGTATGAATAGAGAAGAGATAACAGAAAATTACAAAGCAGAATCATAAAGAAAAATGACAGGCCTTTTCTCTTAGGAGAAATGCACCACCATGTTGGAATAGCTATTGGTTTTGGAAATGAGAGTTTGGAGCTAAAATTAGGAATTGTTTAAGTAGGGGGAGGAATATATACTTGCATAGAGAATATAATGGCAGAAAAAAATGACATAAGCTCTTTGTTCTTACTCCGTAAGCTACAGATAGTATCTGCTTTTAAATATTATTCTTTGAATGGAAAAACTCCAGGGGTATTTTATTATCTCCACTCTTTACTGCACTCAGAAAATTATTATTAAATTTATTATTTGTTAATGGGCCTTTCAGGTTCCAAGGATATGCATTATGAGGCAATTAAATCTAAGGCAGAGCACTGGTTAAAGGAGAGATCTGGAAGTACTAGAAGATCTGCAGGTTTGATTCCAGATCAAAGGCAGGTACCTGGGAGGGATGTAAATACAGAACTGTTGACTGCCAGAGAGCCAGAGATATTTTCATCAAGAGAAAAACAAAACCAATGAACCAATAAACCAAACAAAAACCCTTAAACATTTAACTAAAAATAAATTAAGAGATTTGTAATTGAACAATCTGGAAAGAACTAGGAAAAGGGGTGAGTTTTGGGTAGCCCATATTAGAGCATCCATCAGTGTGGCATTTCCAGACATAACGCTCAATTGCGTGTCAAAGCTTCCCAATTTATTCGCTGTGCTCATAAGCATCGTAACTCCCATACAGCCTGCCTCCCACTACTTGTAATATTGCCTAAGCAAGAACGACAAAGTGTTTGAAGAAAAGGTATAGAACAAAAGAGAAAGGACTATTTTACTATAAATCAATAGTAAAACTTATATTAGAAGAAATAACTATGATTTCTTGAAACATCTAATAAAACACTGTATTAATAAGAATACTCTTAAGTACCATTTTATTCATATGTAGAATTTAATGACCAAACCGAATGACCAAACAAAATAGAGACGGACTCATAGGTAGAGAGCAGGCAGACAACTCTGGTACTTGGGGATGTTGGTGTGTGTGTGTGCGTGTGTGTGTGTGTGTGTAGGGATTGAGCTTTAAAAAAGAAGAAAAGAAAGATAGGAGGAAAATGCTAGTTTTAAAATGAAGTTTTGAAATTATAAAAATGAATATCATCATTCAAAGTATTTTTCAGTTCCTCATGTTTCTCCTTCTGACTTTGTTTTTTTTCTAGAGAAAATCATGGAAGAATGGCAAGGTTTTGAAGAAGTAAACATGAGACTTAGGAGTCAGAACTAAAATACAGCTCTTCTAATTAGGTATACCTACAATGGTACGTTTGTAAATGATTCTGAGTAATAAAGAATAGGGCTAATTAGATGTCTGTATATTATATAGGCTACAAATTACTGAAGAACAGAGACCATGTCCATTATCTGTATATCTCTAGGGTTTAGCACAGAGACTATCACACTTTACATAGTCATTATTATTCCCATGAATATTATTTGTCATTATGGTGTAAAGAATAAAATCCAAATTTAAAATATTCTAGTCTAATGATCAAAATGTAAACAATCCCTAAATAATAGTACATTGAAGCAGAACACTGTATTTGCCCCTGTAAAATTAAATATATATATCCTATCTAATAATAGACAAACATGGTAATTAAGCATACGTTTCCATTGGCTAATCAGCAGGATATGCAAATTAACTGCCAACAAAGATGGCGGCCGGCAGCCACACAGCTGAAGCAAACAGGAGGCTTGCTTACTCCAGTGATGGAGGAAGCCAAGGTTCCCTGCCTGCTGCAGCCCAGCACTGAGCTCCGGAAGCAACAATGTTGCAATTATAGAAGCTAAACAAACCCCAAATACCTGGTTTCAGCCAGCCGGGGCCACAGAGCTTAGAGTGCCAGTGATGGCAACAGAGTTGCAATTATAGAAGCTAAACAAACCCAGATACCTGCTTT
>NW_006294418.1:1124797-1134619 GCF_000327345.1 Myotis davidii
TGAAAAGTCAAAATTATAGCTAATTTGCCTACAAATGTCAGGTGGTCATAATAATCTGGCCACTCAGTGTATATACAAAATAGAACACAAATTTCATATTTTAGTAAGAAATTTACTCATTTATGCAACAAACTTTGTTTCATCCCTTTAGCCTGACATGCAGTCTTCAGTGAGTGGCACATCTCTATCACCAAGTAAGACAGCATATGCCACTTGAATGTAATGTGAAAATGCCATTATCCCTCCTTCCTACTGATATTTACACAAGCTGCTTCTATTGGGCACGTTACCCTTTTCAGTCCTTCATTTTCCATCCATCTGTTCCTAGACACTCTTTATCCTCTTAGCCTGCCTAACTATAAGTCATCATTTATATCTAACTAGAGGCCCGCTGCATGAAAATTCATGCACTGGGTGGGGGGATCCCTCAGCCTGACCTGTGCCCTCTCACAGCCCAGGAGTCCTCAGGGGGTGTCCTACTGATGCTTAAGCCATAGTCTGGCCTCCCTCTGTGGGAGGTGACCAGAAGGGCCAATCAGGTGACAGTGCCGCCCTCCGCCCATCGCCCTTCTACTGCTGCTGGTCACTGCCCCCCCCCCCATTGCTGTTGCCTCCCTCTGCCTGTTGGTACATGCCTTGGAGCCGCCTGTTTGCCGGCCCCGGCCCCCCGCTGACTGGTAGTTCCTCTGTTCAGTTGATTTGCATATTAAGGTTTTATTATATAAGATTTTACACGTGAACGTCCTTATAAAAATTTCCATAGTTTAGGTGCTCATACAGGATTCATAGCACTTACAACACCATTTCAATAGCTTTATTTCGACAAAATTACTCCATTGCTCTCAAAGCTCCCTGAGGTCAGTGGCCACATCCATATCATTTATGTTGCACTCTGAGAATTTAGCACAGTAGTTGTCATTAAGTAGGTGCTTGATAAAATATGCTGAATCTAAATTAAATATTTTCATTGGATCTTGCATACTATAAAAAATTTCCTACCAATCAATTGCATGTTAACAAGTGCATATTTATTGCCAATAGAAGTTGACAAATGAACAGATGTGATGGTTTTTACTGAGCAGCTTATTGCATGGGCATAGAATTATCAGTTCAACCATGACTCTTCCTCATGAATATACACAAAAGAATGCCAGAGCACAGATGATCAATTGTTTCTGTGGTTCTCACTATCAGTACAGATTATTGAGGCTAAACCCATTATGTAGATAATGCATTGATAATTAAGACAAACATTATATTGACCACACTAATATCTGATTCTATCATACTTTTGCATGCTGCCTGTATTTACAGGATAGTTATTAAACTCATGAAAATCCATTCATGAAATACTGCACTGTTTTCCACGAATCTTCATTATAATTTATTTAGCATTGAAAATCATTGTTTATACACCTTTCCAGAAAGATGGCTATGTGATTCCTATTGCATACAGCCACAAAAACTTATACCTGTTCCTTCAATCACCTACCTTCAGATCTGACTAAAAAGCCAGGGTCTGAGTAGATATTTTAAGGGATTGATGACCCATTTTTTTTAGTTGGGGAATTCAAGACAAGGATTACCTTTATTGAGATTGAAACTTCTTTACTACGGCCACTGTATGAAATATTCACAGAAACTTGTTTTCTTCCATTAAAAAAAATAGGTGAAAAAATAGAAAGAAAACATAAGCTCACCCAAAAAGTTTTCAGTGGTACTACACTGGAAAAAGTAGAGAGAGCACAAGAAATAATTCAAAATAAATGAACTCCCCAAGGTCAGCCATTCATTGTAAACATTTGAAGCAGCTGGTTGCTTAAGAAAAATGAGCCTAAGTGCTTACGTGACAGGTCCATGTGAGGAAAGATGCTTTTTATCTAATAATTTACAGATGCAGAAGTCAATAGCATTGCCTGAAAACCACATTATTTTCAGCACTCATGCATTATTTTATCTCTTCATACATGTCTACATCCTCACCTGTGTCCTCGAGCAAAGGTAACACAAATGTCCCCAAAGATCCAATAAAAGTGACAAAACCAGCTATGATTTCATGTTTATTTCTCCTATTCTTTGCCAATAATTCTACAAAGGCTTATTAACTTCAGAATTTTCCATTATAAAGCAAAATAGATTAGGCAATGTCAGTGTTACTGTTTCTTAGTGAAAAGCCCAAATCTTTCTATGAATCTAAAATACCTTTGTTTTTTCAAAAAATTTTTCCTGTGTTCACAGTTACAGAAACATATGTATTACTCCCTTATGTGTATAAAGAAACGTTAGGGTAAAACGTCTTGGATAAATACAACAGAAAATTTAGCTTCTTACTACTTTTACTTACTAATGCTTTCCTGTTATTTTTCTTGTGATATTCTACAGACACATCATCAGCTGACTATAATTTCTATTATGTCTCCAGCTTCAAAACCATAAATTCTACTATAGAGGGATATCACTATTGGTGGTATATCTGAAAATATTTGCAAGTAAAGAACTATTTAATCTTCATCATTGGTCTCACTGATGATGAGGCCAGAGACTATCCTTTATTGCAATGACTCCATTGCCCCAAAAACATCTAATATATGTTTGATTAATGAATAAATAAATCAGTGACAACTTGAGACAAATACTCCATATAAATAACAGTATATGAATAATATTTACCTTCTGTTGCATTATATATTATTATTATTGGTAATATATAATTAAAGCATAGACATCTCTTTTCATCATAAAAAAAAATAGAGTGATTTGAAAATTGAAAAGAGACCCAAAGGAGATATTGGTTACTGATAACATTCTATTTCATGATCATAGTTCTAGTTGTGCTGTGTGTTCATTTTGTGCACGTTTTCTTGAGGTCTACACTTACAAGACTTGCACACTTTTTCAAGTATGTATACTTCAATAAAAAGTTCACTTAAAAACATATGGAGAGTGTTGACTCTGTAAATCACTTAACTCTTTATAAAAATAAAAATAATTATAAAACATAATCTCTACCACAGAAAGGTATATTTATATTTGGGGAGAATGGGAATACACATAAAGGCAAGTAGAGTAAAATATTCTTAGATCCAAAGAAGACTACAGCGTTTGTACTGTAGAATAATGGTTTAATTTGAGAATTCTTAAACTACTACTAGTTTTAGAGTTGAGATTTGAGGACAATTTTTAACTTAAATAATGCTCAAGATGGCATTTCAGGCACACACAAAAGTGTGATATATATATATAAATGTTCTGAAAACACAGACACTTAAAACTGAATTGAGACATTTATAGCAGGTGATAGTATGTGGTGACTTAGATATCAAATTGGAAAAGCAAATTATTGAATGTTCTCGCCAAATTGTTTCATATCAATTCTACTACTGCTTACTTATGTACAATTGATTTCAGTATTTGCAATTTGACCTTAGATGCAGTGTATTTTTCAAAAGGCTGAATCTTTCAAAAAACAAAACTCACATCTCAAGTCAGTTTATTACTCAGAGAAAAAATGGTGACATTCAGAAAAGAAACACTGATCTGAGAAAGCTTCTTGTTAGGCTTATTTAAGTAGGAATTACCATCATACAAATGGTCACTAGGGCATGCTAAGATCTCTAATGAAGTTAATATACTGATATACTAGTATAAATTTTTGCAATAGAACTAAACATAGCAAAGAACAAAAAATAAGATATAAAACACGATGAAAGAATCAAAGGGAAAAATATATATTCGCCAAGGAAGGTTTTTAGTAATACAGGTAAAATGTGACATTAAAAGTTATCCTCAGCCCTGGGCAAGTGTTTCAAATGGCTGGAGCATTGTCTTGTACACTAAAAGGTTGCAGGTTTGATTCCTGGTCAGGGGACATACCTAGGTTGTGGGTTTGATCTCCCATTGGGATGTGTATGGGAGGCAACCAATGGATGTTTCTATCTTACATTGATCTCTCTCTCTCTCTCTCTCTCTCTCTCTCTCTCTTTCCTTTCCTTGCTCTCTAAAATTAATAAACACATCCTCAGGTGATGATTAAATAAATAAATAAACAAATAAATAAATATAAACATTATCCCGAAAGTATAATTGGGTTTTAACATTTTATCAAATAAATCAAAGTACTTATTTACCTTGATTTTTATATACATGAAGTAAGACAACAATAAAAATATATGGGTAGGGCACTAGCTGGTTTTGCGTAGTGGATAGACCATCAGCCTGTGGACTGAGGGGTCCTGGGTTTGATTCCAGTCAAGGGCACATGCTTGGGTTCAGGGTTTGATCCCCTTTTGGGGACGTGCGGGAGGCAGCCGATCAATGATTCTCTCTCATCATTGATGTTTCTGTCTCTCTTTCCCTCTGCCTTCCTCTCTGAAATCAATAAAGTTTTTTTAAAAAAATAAAGAAAAAAAAATATATATATAGAGAGAGAGGCTCTTTTCCATATTAAGGGGAAATTTAAAAAAAATAATAAAATAAATCATAATACTATAGCATCCTATATAATAAAAGGGTAATATGCAAATAGACTGAATGGCAGAACAACCGAACAACCAGTCAAAGTGTAATATGCTAATAATATGCTAAGGCTGCTCAACTGCTCACTATGACGTGCGCTGACAACCAGGGGGCAAATCCTCCAACTGGTAGGTTAGGTTGCTGCTGGGGTCTGGCCGATCAGGACTGAGTGAGATGGGCCGGACATGCCCCGGAGCCCTCCCGTGGTTCCTCCCCAGTCAGATCATGCACCAGTGGGGTCTCTCAGCTAGCCTGTGCCCTCTCGCAATCTGGGGCCCTCAGGGGATCTCAGAGAGCCAGTTTCAGCCCGATCCCTGAGGTCACTCTCCTCATGAGGGACCCAGACGCAGGGCTCATGGCTGGTGAGTGCGGCTGCAGCAGCACAAGACTCTCCTTATGAGGACTGATTGGGCGCAAGCCTGCAGTAGGCACGGTGGGGCCAGAATGAGCGGGAGCGGCAGGTAGGAGCTGCAGGAGGGGTTGGGTTGCGGGTTTTGGCCCTATTCCTTGCAGGCCACTTAGAAGGACCCCACCCATGCATGAATCAGTGCACCAGGCCTGTAGTTTAATATAAAGAAAAGATCTATACTAAGAAAGTTATTATATGTGATTATATGATATGCACTCTGATCTCTTGTTTACCAAAACATAAAATAAAGTATTGACAATCCCAGGCCTAATCCTTATAGAGAAATAACTATTAAAATGGGATTTAATAATAGTAATAATATTTCCTACATGTTTTTTTTTTCATTTCAGAACTTGCAATTCATCTTTACACTTGTTTTCTCATTTGATCTTCATTATTAATCCTGAAGGGATGATATTTATGATGCCTATTTTATTTGGATGAGTAAACAGTTTGAGATTAAAAAATGACTTGAGGAAGATTACATAATAATAATTAATATTTCCTACATGTTTTTTTTTTCATTTCAGAACTTGCAATTCATCTTTACACTTGTTTTCTCATTTGATCTTCATTATTAATCCTGAAGGGATGATATTTATGATGCCTATTTTATTTGGATGAGTAAACAGTTTGAGATTAAAAAATGACTTGAGGAAGATTACAGAGCTGAATATAGAAAGGAGCCCTTCTTTTGACACCCTTGTTCAGCATTTTTTATTTCTCAGTAGGTAAAAACCTTAATGACACTGAGAAGTTTATAGTCATGTGAAAGTTTTGAAAATGTATACACGTGGTAATTTACATATAAACTTGAGAAATTTACCATTGCTTTGACATGACAATCTGAGCCTTCTCATCATCTGATAAATTTGAGCTAATGTTTTTTGTTTATTTGATTTAGTAATTGAAAGAGACATTTTAATCGAAACCCATATTGTTGTTATAATTTTATTTTTGAAAATAAATGTCTTGACTGAAATTTCAATCAGAATTTTGATTTAATTTTATAGCTGGTTTGTTTAAACCTGCTGACTCATTATCAGTAATTTCTAAATTAGAAAATACTTTGAAAAAATTAAGTCAAAATGCTGTTCTCTATTAAACATACCCATAGTAGAGTGTCAGTTTGGACAGGTGATTTTGACATACTTACTTATCATTTTCCAATTTGTCAACCAAATTTTTATAAACATGTTATACTTTTGATTAGTTTTTAAAAAATCCTATGTTAAGAAGCCTCTCTTAGTAGTTATTTCAAAGTGGATGAAGTGATAGAAGCCAGCAGGAAGGTTAGCCATAGAGTATTCACTTGTAGGTTTTCTACTGGACAAAATCCTTTTGAGGTGGTTGACTAGACAACCATTTTGTTTACCATGTATGTTGGTTTCAAAATTAAAATCTACTTCATATTCATTGTTTACTTGGAATTAAACAATAAATAGCAATAAAAATATATAAGGACTTATATGTCTGGAGCCAAAATAGCTTGGCAATCTGTATAATAAGTAAAGGGAGAAATGGCTTCTTATTTCCACTCTTGGTTTTTATGGAGTTCTCTTCTCCTCCATAATAAGCTCAGTGAGTGGATGCTTGGGTTTTATGCCATCCCTTCAACAATTGTAATTAGACCTTCATGAAAATCATTGCATTAGAACATGAATAAATATTATTAGTTTTATGAATTACATTTGAAGTAACTCAGAAATAAAATATATCATGATTACAAAGCACATCTAATTTAACAAAAGAGCCACACTCACAAAAGCAATTTACTGATAGACTAGAGGCCCAGTGCATGAAATTTTGTACATTGGGAGGTGGGGGGAGTCCCCAGCCTGTCCTGCACCCTTTCACAGTCCAGGAGCCCTTGGGGGATGTCTGATTGCGGCTTAGGCCCTATCTCTGCTAGGAGCGGGCATAAACCACAGTCAGACATCCTTAGCGCTGCCACCATGGAGGCAGGAGAGGCTCCTGCCACCGCCATTGTTCTCGTAGCTTTGTCAACCGGCTGTGGCTGAGCAAAGCTCCCCATGTGGGAGCACACTGACCATCAGGGTGCAGCTCCTGCATTAAACATCTGCCTTCTGGTGGTCAGTGAGCGTCATAGCGACTGGTCATTCTGGGTCATTCTGCCGTTAGGGTCAATTTGCATATTACCCTTTATTATATAGGATGTTAGGACTTGTGTTTTTTTTTTTTTTTCCCCATACAATTATATTAAAGAAAAAATATTTAAAACATTTCCAACCCCACCCTAACCAGTTTGGCTTAGTGTATAGAGTGTCGACCTGTGGACTGAAGGGTCGCAGGTTCAATTCTGGTCAAGGGCATGTACCTTGGTTGTGGGCACATCTCCGGTAGGGGGCATGCGGGAGGCAGCTGATCAGTGTTTCTCTCTTATCGATGTTTCTAACTCTCTATCCCTCTCCCTTCCTCTCTGTAAAAAAATCAATTATATATATAATTTCCAACCCTTATAATACTCCCTAAAATATTAAAAATTGAGTTTATTTCTTTTCATCCTTTCTTCATGGGAAGTAAATTGGAAGTACTTCAGAAAGCTGCTACTAGGGCATACAGCTAGTTAGTAACAGTGAGTTACTTGTAATTAGCACCTACTGTACCCGAGATACCCAGTGTTGTAATTACCATGAACTCTCCACTTATATCCTTTGGACCACTCAGTGGGTGCCCAACTTCCAGTGGTTAGGTATCCACATCTCTGTGTGTAAGGGCTTGTTTCTCTTCTATTATACTCCAATAAAGTATCATTTATTATGGCACTAAACAAGTTAGATTTTACATTATGACTCAGTTCACACATTTTGTTTTAATTAGGGGGTCTCACTGAGACAGATGCTTTCATTTGCATAAATTTTTATTTTTTATTTTTAAAGCATCTAACACTTGGGTAAAACTGTTATTGTCATAATTAGCTAGTTAATATTAATAAAGGAAAGAAAGCAAAGGGAGGTTAGACACTGTAAGCATGGTCACTCAGGAAGCTCCACCATCAGTTACTGGGCTGTCAGTGGTGCAGGAGGAGATAGGCATACACACAGTAGGAGTCGGGATTGGCACAGGGGAGGTGTTTTCCTGTCAGCATAGCATGGGGAACAATCTATTGGCTGGAGGTGAACCCCATCACAAGCACGTGAAATCTTGAGAAGGTAATTCGTTAGTTTAAAGAAACTCCTAGTTAAAATCCCGAGACAAAGAGTTCCCTTGCTTCTTGTTCTCACTCTTGTTCTTACTCTTGCTCTGTGGCTTGCACTCGCCATGCAAACCCCACACACAATGGACTGAAACTAGGAACACAAGCTAAGCTAGCCAGATGCTGGACTGGATTGGACTTAATATGGAACAGAAATTCTGGGCTGTATTCTTAATTCTGGCCCTCAATGCACCCCAAGAACTCCACTTTAACCAATAACAAAACCAAACATAGAAATACTCCTGTTTTCATAGAATCAGCACCAAAATTTTAGCCTTATTCTCCTGCAGAAATGGTGTTCACAGAGGTATTTAGAGCAACAGCATAGCCTTCAAATGCCCATTTATTCCAACATATATTTGAAGTTTGTTACTCTGTGAGTATCACTTGGAATAGTTTTCTCAGACTGGAGTAATATGTGAAAAATTTTAAGGAAAACTTCTTCACACTCTCAGGACTGTCCTAAACTATGTCTTAATCTCATTTTATTTAACCTCATATAAATTTAAAACTAGATATAATATCACCATAGCATAGTTCTGATAACATTTAAATTTCAAATTAAGTAAGAATGTAACTGTGACACCAAGATCCAAACTAACTTTAAAGTATCAAATGATGCTTCTTACCTAAAACTATGCTGCCCTTCTAACATGAATACAGCAGTTTGTCATAACACTACACCACATATGTGCATCTGCTATATATTTACAGCAATTTTTGAACTATTTTATGTTTCCAAAGATCTTAAACTCTCAATAATATAGGACATTTTGAAATTATTTTACCTTTACTTGGTATGGATGGAATGTAATAAGCCCAAGATATTTCAGATATGATGTATAGTTCCAAAGCCATCACAAAAATAAACAGAAATGCAGGCACCAGAATTGGCCTGCCTCATTTCATTATAACATTTAAAAATTATTATTGACATAAGAGCAAAAGAAAAGTACCAATAGTCACTTATTAAACTCCTAATTTGGGGGCCAGTTTTTAAAACCCTGCTTTAAAACATTATGTGGGAAAATGCATTCCAAATCTAAACCTAGATCATTGGAATTGAGTTGCCCCACATTGGTGACTCAGGGTTCCACCGCGCAAAGTCACAATGCGGGACTGGATCTCTTAGTGAATTGCTGCATCTGCAGAACCCCAGAGTTCTCTAATCAACTTTTCCTAGTCAATGCCCCTACAAGTTAGGAAATATGCCTCAGAGAACATTACTTCGATGCCTGGATTCCTATGGAGCAAGACCATGAATTGCACATTTGTAGATTATATACTCCTATTCTTAAATCAAATAATCATGAAGATTTAGAGAGAGAATGGATTTTTTAATATGTTTTTTATTGATTTAAGAAAGGAAGGGAGAGGTAGAGAGAGATAGAAACATTAATGATGAGAGAGAATCACTGATTGGCGGCCTCCTGCATGTCCCCCTACTGGGGATTGAGCCTGCAACACAGGCATGTTGCCCTTGACTGGGATCGAACCCGGGAACCTTCAGTCCACAGGCTGACACTCTATTCACTGAGCCAAATTGGCTAGGCCCTAGGGCAGTGATGGCCAATCTGTGACACGAGTGTCAGAAGTGACACGCGAACTCATTTTTTTGGTTGATTTTTCTTTGTTAAATGGCATTTAAATACCGTATTTGCCGGCGTATAAGACGACTGGG
>NW_006294418.1:1135308-1140160 GCF_000327345.1 Myotis davidii
AACAACAAAATCGCATAACAGCCGAGCATACACCCAGCAGCGCTGCTGATGCCTGAACGGTATGTGGAATGAAGTGGGCGAGCATCGGGAGGCTACTATGGCACGGGGCAAGCACTATGGGCAGTCTATCTGAAGTGTACCTGGCGTATAAGACGACCCCCCACTGGAGGCATATTTTTCAGGGCCAAAAAATCGTCTTATACGCCGGCAAATACGGTATATAAAATAAATATCAAAAATATAAGTCTTTGTTTTACTATGGCTGCAAATATCAAAAAAATTCTATATGTGACACGGCACCAGAGTTAACTTAGGGTTTTTCAAAATGCTGACACGCCGAGCTCAAAAGATTTGCCATCACTGCCCTAGGGCAAGGATCTTAAACTATAATCTCAGTCCTCTGATTTTAGGTCAGTATAAGTCCAAACCATTCAGTATAAGAAGTTGTCTATTCTCATCAAACAAAGACAAACTCAAAAGGTCATTCAATAAAAACAGCACATAACATAAAGGAAAGGAAATATTTTTTTAAAAGGTTTAAGGGAGGACGAGGCAAAATAAAATAAAAAGAACAGGTAACTAATGCCAGCACTCAATTGTTCAGATGCCTAGGCTTCCTGATTGATTACTCTCGTGAAAAGCAGCATGGAGGATGCTGCTTGGGGCTGATATTGTCTCATCAAGTACGACAGAGTCAGCAATATCTAATTTTTCCATCAAATGAGACAGCCAGAATAATGCGTGAGCTGAGTATTTTTTAGAAGCTGAAAATGAGTCTGAACAGAAATACGTCACCGAACAAGTTCAACTCCCTCCTTCCAGTTCCAGCTCTATATTAACACACAAAGGACTCTCTCCCTCTCTTCCTCTCCCTCCTTCTCTCCATCCCTTCTTCTCTCCCTCTATCCTTCCACCTCTCTATCCCTCCATCTCTTCATGCTTCTCATCCTCTCTCTCTCTCTCTCTCTCTCTCTCTCTCTCTCTCTCTGTCTCTATCATCTCTATCTATATCCAATTTTATTTTTCCTGTGCCACATCAGAAATGACATACATGCATGTCAAAGTACCATCAGGAAGTCTGATTGGTACTTTTTGAGGTAGAAAACTGCATTATAAAGAAACTACATGTTAAAAGCACCCAGACTTGTTTGTTAAATATTATATTTTAGCCTAGTTTGTCCAACATTCAACAAGATATCCAAAACAAACCTGACACATTTTGAGATATGTGTTCCCAGAAAAAGCTATTGCTTACTTATTAGCTACATGTGCAAAAAGGATTTCACACATATGCACGCATGCATACCTACACTCACACACACACACACGTGCATACATACGTACATAAATGACAGTCTGACTACAATCACTCTAAAAAGTTGGTATTTCATAAATGACATCTGACTCGTTGGGCCCAAATATCCCACATTCTATCCCATTTAAAATAAGCTAAATAAAAGCACACAGTCAATACAGGCATCTGGGGTTGAGTTATTGGCTTGATTTGGTTGATTTTTCCTAACCAAATGGCACAAGTCATTTTGAGATTTTCTGATTAAACTCTGGCTTTTGCGTGGTTCAAATAAAAAAACAACACCTTAATATGCTGTCTGTGCCCTCCATCGCCTCTGGCATTTCTCTGTGTCTCCCTCAGAGACTGCTGGGAAGTGCAGGAGACGGTTTTTAGCATGGGCTCCTCCGTTTGAAAGATGCCCAGAGCTACAGGGGGCTCCAACAGGGGGTACAAAGAGAGCACAGAGTCACTTCAATGCCATACAGGTATTTCCACAATTTTTATGAATGGCTAAATCTCCTCACAATCAAGTCATTGACTCATAGGATAGAAAATCAGATTTAATGTTGTTTTAAGGTGGGAAATTCCTCTGATTAGAAGTCAATGATTGATTTGACACATTGTTAATTATAGAAGATTAATCATAACAGGAGCAGGAAAAGGAGCATGAACCAGTCCAAGTTCACCTATGATAGGTGATGTATTCTTCACATTAAAAGGGCTTCACAGGATATACTATCTCCGTCCACCTGTCAGACCACCGACAAAAGCCTCCTGCATGGAAGGGCAATAAGCAAAACAGCAGGCAGCATCACATAAGAACACCAGCAGGAAGTACATTTGTTGTGGCAGCAAGTGTTACATCCTTATTATCAGGAGATATTACCTGAGTGTCGTCGCTATAAAGCCCTTTCCATTTGACATAATTTGTTACAGAATTAATGGGTTTGTGATAACAATAACCAGGTGAGGCACAGCGTGGAAGATGTGCAACCCTGTCATTCTAAAATGAAAATAATTTATTGCCTTAGTGCAGCCTATTCAAATAATGGTTGAAGCCCACTGTCCGACTACATTATTAACAGGCCACAGCCTTCCACACAGAATGCGTTGGCCAAATTGTTCTCCATCACTAAAATGCGTGTTTATACTTTATGGGAGCCAAATAAATTGCTGAAAAAGCACCACCTTCTCAAAAATAGTTAATGTTAATATACGTGCAGGTAGTGGTGGAGAGACGTTTTTTCTTTAAGATCTAAAGAGACAAGCTAATAAAGAGCTTTCATCTAGCTTTAATTGAGACTGCTTGTACATTGATGAAAATGGCTAGTTAAATCACAGCTTTAATGAAGATTTAGTTCCCTAAGTCTGTCCTCTGCCCAAACATAACAATTTCTGAGACATCAAAAGTATCCTGTCATGTGACATATGCTGTGGTAAATATATTTTATTGCATTCAACAAAAAAGTAAATAGACTATTTAAATAAACTCCAGGCAATTGGAATCATGCACCTGCCTCTTTGCCTACTTTTCTGTTAGAAGAAATTGCCAAGTTTATAAATGAGAGGTGAGCAAGCAGCCCTCTATAAACACTATATGCCTCTGGGATTCAGGTTGAGAGCTGGCTTTGGAAACATTTCCAATTACAACATCCTGTAGAGGTATACATTGGACTTGCCCCGGTACTTCTGGAAAATACAGGCAAATAATCTACTTTGTAGGCCTAGGCTTCGAGTTTATTTTCTTTCCCCTTTCTTCTTTGAAAGCTCTTTCATTTTTGTTTTTAGAAAATCATAAGTAAACACAATGGAAAAGAAGGGCTCTTTCTTTATGATAAAAAGAGAATAATATCAAAATACGACACTGCACCTCAGAAATGGATTTCATTTCCAAGAATACTTCAGCTTTGTCCTGACACACGGTCGGTATCTGGGCACCCCCTGAGTTTTCATTGACAACTCCCTGCATTGTAAGTGAAATCCCTACCCCTGACTGTGCAGTCAAATGTCTTGCTGGGCTGAGAGGTACAAAGTACAACAGGAGATGCCTCCTGGATAATACCTGGGAAGATGAACATGCTCCCTGGAATTACAAGGGGCAATTCTTGTGACATGCAGTTTGCTGTCTCAAAGTGCCCGAATATTCTTTCTGAGGGCTTATACTGGCGATTGATGATTTAGGACAACCCCCAATTAATTTGGAGAATTATACACATTAATAAACTAGTGCTTCAAATTCGTGTCAAAAAAGGGGGAGGAGCCAGTATGCTATGTGTACTATCCAAAGTCAAGTAAATAGAATTAATTTAGAAGAAATGCTATAATTATTCAGCAAAAAATAAGGAAATGATCCTTGAAAAAATTCTATCTAGTGCCAGCCAGCATGGTTTGGTGGTTGAGCATAGAGCTAAGAAACAGGAGGTCACGGTTCAATTCCCGGTTAGGGCACATGCCCAGGTTGTAGGCTCCATCCCCAGTGGGAAGTATGCAGGAGGCAGCTGATCAATGATTCTCTATCATTGATGTTTTCTCTCTCTCTCTCTCTTCGCGCGGTTTGAAAAATGCCATCTAGTAAAACATAATCCAATTTCTAAAAATTTGTATGGCTCATTTTGTAGATGAAAAGTAGCAATCTTGTCATCTTTTTAGTAATACAATGTATGTTTCTCAAAACTTGTGTGTGTGAACCATCATTTTTTTCTAAATAAACCCTTATATTTAAAGTAACAGAAATAACATATCAAATTATCTTTGCCTTAAACATAAGTAATTATAATTCCAAAATAATTTCATACACAGATTTCCTCATTTATTCCTCATGGGAAACCTGCAAGTTTCAGAAACAATCATTTCTATTTCTCTAAAGGGACCCTTCGCTAACCATTTCCTGAAATGAAAATAATTTGCAAATTAAAGATTTTTTGGAGAAAAAATAAAAGTGTAAATAAAATAGCCACTGAAAATGGATGATATTATGGTAGGTGTGGCAAAACTAAGAATGCTGCAGAGTTAGGAATTGATGCTTTGAAGGAAAAGGGAATAATTCATTGGTGGAATTATTGCCAAATGGCATTATGCTATATGATCTTCAAGTCAAGAGAGTGAGAGATTTTTTTCTTCATTTTAACAAACTTTGAGCATATTTTCATTTTCTGAACTATTAAATAGTGAGAAATGAATGATTATTTAATAAACTAGAGGCCCAGTGCACGAAATTCGTGTTTGGTTAGGGTCCCTAGTCCTGGCCAGCAACCAGGGCCAATGGGGCCTTCCAGCTGCCAGCCGGGGCCTTCCTTCAGTCTGCGCTGCCCCCTGGTGGTCAGCTCGAGTCATAGAGAGCAATAGAATTCCCAATCTCCTGGTCAAACTCCCACGGGGACACAATGCATATTAGCCTTTTAGATAGATAGATAGATAGATAGATAGATAGATAGATAGATAGATAGATAGATTGATTAGTGTGGATGTGAACCATAGAACTAATCAGCCATCTCAGCAGGATATGGCCGGTTTGAACTGAAGGGGATAGAGACAGGACAGAGGAAAGGAAGGCTGGCG
>NW_006294418.1:1140223-1149756 GCF_000327345.1 Myotis davidii
AGTATTGGGCCTGCAACTTCAGTACGTGCCCTTGACCTGAAGGAATCACGGGGACGCTTCAGTCTGTAGGCTGAGGCTCTATCCACTAGCCAAATTAGCCAGGGCTTGTTTTCGTTAATCCTCACCCAAGGATGTTTTTATTGATTTTAGAGACAAACATCGATTGGTGGCCTCCCATACACACCCTAACTGGGGATCAAACCTGCAATCTAGCATCTGACCTGACTGGGAAGCGAACCCAACCTCATTCTGTACAACCTCCTTTAGGTGTACAGAATGACGCATCCAACGAACTGGAAAACCCAGCCAGGTCTCAAAAAGTTTTAATTACTTAGTATGTGAGTATAAAAATCTGATTCAGCATGTAGTCAGAAAAAGGCCTCAATTTAAAAAAATTAAAAATATTTAAATATCACAGAATGTGACTAAATAGAAGTTACACATCCGAGAAGATACTGGTTATAATTTTATTTTACCCATCTTCTGGACAGCATATGGATGGTCATCTTGTTGTCACATACATTTAGCAATACTTTATAATAAAATAATTTCCCCTTAAATTTTGTAAGTCAGACAGTTGATGTAAAATTTATTTTTGTGTTTTTTTCATGTTTGTGTGTGTGTGTGTGTGTGTGTGTTAATTGTTTGCCTTTATGGCTCCAAAGCACATGAAGATTCAGAATATGTGTAATCTTGTAAACCTAGATACAGCGTTTTAAATGTTTATCGTTAGTACATGCCCAGTGGCAGATGGTAGCATGCCATTTTAGAGCCACCCAGAGGCACAAAAATTGTCCCATGTTTTTCATTTTGGCAGACGAACATGCCACTTTGGCAAACTTTAGAAAATAGCTAAAAGACTCACACCTTCAAAACAGATTGTATTTATAGAGGGATGTGTGCAATTCAGACAGGGCGGTGCTATGGAAGGATTTCAGAATCAATACAATCAAATATATAGTACAGTTGGCATGAAACTTCAGATATGAAATTAGTTCAACTGCTTTACTGTGTATTTGCTCCACTCATAGCATTTTAACGAATCCTAAGTTATTATTTTTAGAGCAATAGCCGAATAAACTACCAGATTTATGTATTCCAAATACCTTATTTTAAATATAAGTTAAATGTCAAATTTCATACAGAACTCAATTCTCAGTGCTGGCACTATTTTTCAAGCTCTTGTGTTTTAATTTGGTATATTGATACTTAGAGATTTTAATAACCACTCAGTTTTAAGTCTGAATGTGAATAAAATTTTAAAAAGTCAATTAGAGTCATCAGATTTTCATATAACTTTATAAATTTATACTTTTCTGTTATATATTTTCAGAAACAATGTAATTATACCAGTTTTGGATCTTTTTTAGTTCCCATACTTACTGGAGTAAGAGAATGTAAATATTTACCTAAGAGCAACACTTCTAGACTTTTGGATCTGGGTTGACCTTTAAAGTGCTGTAAGAGGAGGAAAAGGAAGCTATATTTGGTTTAAAAATATTATATAATATGTGAAAAAAATCCAGAATGCCTAGACAAGAGAAGTGCAATCTTCTTCTATAAAAGGTCAGATAGTAAATATTTTAGGGTCTGGGGCCATACAGTCTCTATGGCAACTGCTCAACTCTGTCATCACTGTAGCACAAAAGTAACAACAGATAATACATATGTCACTGGGCAATCCTATGGCCCAACAAAACTTTATTTATTATAAACAAAACAAACACACACACACACACACACACACACACACACACACATACACACACACACACACATGGGGGGGGGGCAGAATTTGGCCTGTGGGCTATAATTTATAGACACCTAGTCTGGATTCTCTGAAGAGTTCACTGCTTTGAGAGATACACTGAAAAGGTTAAACATAGTAAATGTGTGAGTGTGTGAATTGGGAGTCAAAAAAGAATTTTTTTTTTGGTGGGGAAGGAGAGTTAGCATGGTAAAAAAAAGCTAAGAGTCTGAGAAGCAGATTTCTAAAATGATAAAATTCAAACTTAGGATGATGATGAGGCATGTATGAGGAGGAGGCTATCTGAAAAAACCGGCCCATTCAGTACGTATTGAGTACTTACCACTGGCATTCAGGAGCCTCTGGAAATGAATGATAATCCTAAAGCATTGGCGGGGAGGTGTAAAATAGCTAAGTTTATATGTTAAAACTGGCATAGCATCAAAAATGCATGCTTCTCTTTCCCCTTTGTGCCGTTGCTCCATGTGGCACAGGCAAACATATTGCCTTACTCATTATTAGCCCAGCCTGTGATTTCTCTGGTTGAGCCTGTCCCTCCCAACCTGACCCCGAGCTTTTAGGGCAGGGCCTCTCTCTTCTTCATCTTGGTATCCCTGGGGTTTATGACATTGGTCTTCCTAGTCAGTCGTCACTAAATAATCAAGTTCTGCAATGGAATTATATTTAGTTATATACTGTCATGAGTCTAATAGCAGCGCTGGGGTTGGGGAGGGATAGATGTTGATACACATTCGTTTTACTCACACCCTATTTCCACTTGAGCCCCAGGAAAACCAGTGATTTCTCATTCGCTTCTTGCCTTGTGGATCCATAAAGGCTTGGCTTCCGGCCCTCCCCCCAGTGTGGCTTTCCCAGGGAAGCACCAGGCTTTCCTGACCCCTGATTACAACTCACCACTCCGCTGATTTCTCCCTTTGAGGCTTGTTAGGTGCCTAATTGACTAAAACGCTAAGTTTAGATAAGGAAGGAAGAGAAGAAAAACATTTTAAAAATGTAACTTGAGCCGAAACTGGTTTGGCTCAGTGGATAGAGCAATCGGCCTGCGGACTGAAAGGTCCCAGGTTCGATTCCGGTCAAGGGCATGTACCTTGGTTGAGGGCACATCCCCAGTGGGGTGTGCAGGAGGCAGCTGGTCAATGTTTCTCTCTCATCGATGTTTCTAACTCTCTATCTCTCTCCTTTCCTCTCTGTAAAAACTCAAAATATATATATATATATAAAAATGTAACTTGAATTGTAATCACTCTCTATTACAAAAGTAACAAAATGTACTGCAGCAAATCTGAAATTATGGAAACATGTAACTGGGAACATCAAAATCTTCCAGAATAACTACTGTTAATATTTATAAAATATTTGCAAAATAAAATCTCTAATTTGATACCATAGCACATGCTATTTATACCTACTTCATTCACCTGTCATTACATGGCCTTCTTATGTTATTAAGTATTCATTTACAAACTCACAAAATGTTTACATATCTGTGCCTATATTGAATAATTAAATCTATTGGCTGCTTTACTAAAGGACAATCCCTATTCTGGGAGGATATAGCAAAAAATATGTAAGATCCTTTCTCTCACAGATCTTACATTGCAATAGGGAAGATAGCAAAGAGAAAAACAAAAAAGATAAACTTGGCTTATTTAAGTGCTATGCCCATAGAAAAATTGGCTAATGTGATTATGACTAAAACATATGAAGGGGTATGTATTATTCTACCTTCAATCTCTTAGAATTAAAAAAAGTGCTATATAAAGTACAAAAATACCCAATTACATCAGTATACTTTAAATTTCTAATTATATCCTCCAAGTAAACTCCTAATAATGGAATGGCTGGTTCAAAGCGTATGTATATTTTTAAAGACAATATTTCCAAATATCAACTACAACACTTTTAACAATATGTAGACTTCCACCATTAGATTACAAGTTATCACAGTTATTACCTGCCAAAGTGCTTTCAAACACAACATGATGTAAATTTCAACAATACACTGAGGTTGGTATTATTGTCTCCATTTTATCAATGAAGAGCATGAGGTTAGAGAGGTTGTGCCACAGTTCAAAGCAATGAAGCTTTTATAGAAGCCCAGGAGTGCAATAGTCTGAGTGCACCCCCCCTCCCATGTGCTGTGTGTTCATATTTCTAGAGAGCAGCAGAGTAGTATGGAGGCTTCACTAAACCAAAGAGAGTGTTAGCGCCAGTATAGCAATATACTGTTTCTATACTGCTCAACATGGAGCCTGAACAACCAGAAAAGCAAGTAAGAAACGTCTTTACAATATGAGTAACTCTTATTAAGATAACGAGTTACAGGAAGACAGGCTAAAATGTAAAACCTAGAAAAAGAGATAAAAATTATCTTTTATTTTGGGAAAAGCTCAAATTCTTCATTACAATTTACTCTGTTCCATCGGGTGTGGTCCCAAGGGGCCTAAAACCAGTGCGATAACCCTATTCATTGCAGAGTAACGGTTCAGGGCCTCCTTGATTGAATCAGGGAGAGGTCCAGGCCCGAGTTCCATCTCTGCAGGAGAAACACTTGCTCTCTGTGTCGCAGTGTGGTCCCTGGAGCTGATGGCAGCCATGTGTGCCCTTCGGTGGCACCATGCTTAGGATAACACTAAGCCACCACAGTGGTGAAATCAGGAGGAAAAAAATACAGTAACAGCTAAATCTTTAAAACAATCTGTTAGCTGCCAGAGCAACCCCAAACCTGGGCTTTCCGATAAACACCCTACAAGGATATCTAACTGGTAGATCCCCTGTGTGCCCAGCCATGGCACATATATTAGAGCCACTGAAGTTGTTTATAAAAATCGAATTAATTCTTCTCACAATCAGTGACGGACTGAATGCTACTGAGAGGATTCTCTCTGATGTGAGGTTTTGAATTTTCATGAGACCTTTCCCAGCCAGAGGTTAGTATATTTCTCCCACTAATTTTGCTTATGCAAAAATCAAGAAATAAAGGGAAGTTGCTGTTTTTTAAGAGTATTATTTCTTTGCTAAGACTGCATTATAGGATATCCTTTTGAAACCATATGTTGCTTCAGTTGTCTTCTAAAGTGGGATGCCACTTTTCTTCTGTAGCCAGCTGTACTTGGAAAAGAGGTGCAGCTGAAAGTGAGAGAAGGCATTAGTCTCAGCGAAGGCACCGCCAAATCGACAGCCGTGAAGATCACTCACTCTGCTGCGCCATGTTGGTGTCACATCCATGGGTGAGACTCTTCAGTGTCCTTTACAATCAAGGTGAAAAGGACTCAGAGATGGACTTTGTAACCACTAGTAACCCCAGCTGCTTCCTTGTAATGTGCACACACTGAAACACTCATTTTTCATTATTACTAACATGTTAAAAACTTTGCAAGGTTGTACTGCTTTATAATTGCCCAAAAATATACCCACTGGGATTGCACTGCACTATGAATAAGAAGTGATATGGCTAAAATTATAATCAAATACTTCATTACGTGTCCATACACTTACGCTTTATATCTTGGGGTCACTGAGAAATAAAATACTTTGAGTTTTCTGTAAAATTTTAATCATAAATATACCTCTGGTAGATAATCTAATAGATCTAAATGTTACTTTTTTATGTTATTAAAAAGAAGGAGACTTTCGGTGTCATTTATGTCAGGATCCACATCACACACAAAATATGCAAAAGCACTAATAAATATTATGTGTTAAGAAACTTTGCTTAAGGATTTTTTTCAAACACTGATAAAATTAAAACCTCAAAAAATGTCCCAATAGATTAGGTCAAAAGAGTTAAATGTCAACAATTTGCTAAAATTTTCCACACGCGTCTGTGCGCGCACATACACACACACATACACACACTATCTGTATTTACATAAAACTAGAAATTGCTAAATTCTTGACTCAAAAACAATATTAAAAAATGTTTTAGTGATGAAACTGTACTTATGTGTCATGTTTACTATTCATAAGAATAGCTTGGTTAGTTTAGAGACATATGCTACCTTAGATATGATCACAAGGGTGACCTGATACAGATTTAATCTAGTCTCTATTTAATCTCTTCTCTAATAATTTCCAAGCAAGTCATCCCATTTTAGGAAAACTCTAGTTCTAATTCTGCCCTGAAACCATCTTTCTTGAAATTAAACACAATCATATCAATAACATGCTGTCTTTAGCACTGCGATAAATCCAGCAAAGGTGGCCTCTGTGTATTGGCCCCTAAATTGTTTATTTCTTCACAGCAGGCTGACTCATTAACTCAAAGGCCCATGTGTACCAAACTAATTTTTGTTTTTACAGAATCAATTGTTTTAAAGCCCCAATAAGCAGATTTTTAGACATTTAGAGTGTGACTGTGAAATTACACCCAACATCTGCTAGCCACAGATAAGATAAGCCAGGCACTATAAAGTCTCCAAGCTGGTGCTGTTCTCAGGAGCTCTGTGACCCGGAGACGCCCTACTTGCTGCTGTGAAACTTCACTCAGATACACAAGCACCCCCTCTTACTCTGATCCTGCTCCTCCTGCGAATTCCCTTTTCCCCTCCCCATGGGTGGTAACCCCCACCCCCTAAGCCTCTGGCCAGTCTTCTGCTGGGAGGGACCCTCCTGCCTTGCACACCTGTCAAAGTTCCTGTGTGCTACCGCCACCTCATGGTCTTTTCTGTTGTTGGTCAGCCCCTAAATCTCTCGAAACCCCCACAGGTATGCTCCATGAACATCCATGTGTTTAACAATTATTTTTATTTTAATGGCTATTACTGTTATTCTGATGTTACCATGAAATGGGCCTTTATATAGTTCAGAACACAAATATCTTATTTCCTTTGAGTCATATTTCCACAGCAAATGTAAAAATTACTTCAATTTTTCTGTAGCAGGGCCTCAAATGACATCATTTCGTTATGATAGTGATAAGAAAAATAATTATGCCAGGAGAGAGCCACCCACTGTCATGTGGAGTTTGTGGGTTCTTGTCTTGTTTGCATGGGTTTTCTCCGGGACTCAGGTTACCTCCCGAAGCTCAAGGTGTGCACATGAGGTGGATCAGTGTCTCCACTGCTCCAGTCTGAATGAGTGTGAGGTGTGAGTGCACCTGTTATGGAAGCATGTCCTCCACCCACGTGACCCTGAACTGCAATAAGCTGGTTGGAAAAGAATTATCTTACTTGTGTTTATTAATCTTTCTTAAATATAGGTATAAGGTCACAGTTATTTTATTGTTTAATATTAGAAGTGTTTGGGGGTCTTATTTAAAGTTTGGTGATGATTTTGTGACCAGAAATATTCCAGAGGAATTTGTCTTGTTTATATCAACTAGCCTGTGACAAAACTGCTTTCCTTTTATTTTATTAAAAATATATTTTATTGATTTTTTTACAGAGAGGAAGGGAAAGGGATAGAGAGTTAGAAACATCAATGAGAGAGAAACGTCGATAAGCTGCCTCCTGCACACTCCCTACTGGGGTTGTGACCGCAACCAAGGTACATGCCCTTGACTGGAATCGAACCTGGGACTTTTCAGTCCGCAGGCTGACGCTCTATCCACTGAGCCAAACCAGTTAGGGCAAAATTGCTTTCCTTTTACCTGGTTTCACTTAAAACCAGTTTCCAAGAACCTAGCCAAGATGTTAAGCGAGGACTTGCGGCACGTATTTGTCAGAGTTTTATGCATTTTATCATTCCGATTGCCATCTCTGCATAAATCTCCCCTTGTCAAAATTCCCCTCAGCGTGATGCCAAGGACTGAATACTCACCCGCAGTGTTGGCTTCCAAGTATGGTGGAAACTGGAACCTCTTATGCACACAGTTGGCCCTTGAACAACTCGGGATTAGGATCACTGACCATTGGACAGTAGAAAGTCCTCTTATAAAGACTACTCCCTGCATCTGCTTATTCCCAGGGGAGGATTTCTACCCATGTTTGCTTGAATCTGTGCATAAAAATCCAGGACCCAAAACCCTAAACTGGAAACTCCAGGGATATGGAGTGCCAACTGTGCGCTGCTGAGGAAAATCCAGGTGTAGGTGGACCGGCGCAGTTTCCAACGTGCTGCTCCAGGGTGGATCGTAATTGCACCATCACTATGCATTACACTAACACTAACCTAGGTACTAATACTATGAAATTAACCACGCCTAGCAAATATGCCATTTGTACATTTGGTCAGTGTCATTTGTTAGTGGTTAGAAAATTTAGAGTTCAATTGCTCAATACAGATCAACAGCGTCACAGTGGAAACAGGAGACCTCTGGTTGAAATGAAAACTCAGGTTGTGGATTAATCACCTAACAAACCACGGGTCGATGGGAGGGATGATAGAGCGAAGAAACGCCTATAGAAGCTGAAAGGGACTCCCAGAAGGCTACTAGATCTGGTTGAAGTTGGGGGAGACAGCAAAATGCAGATAAACACAGAAACATCTATGTATATGGAAAAGGCATGGGATAATAGAAACGAATGAATGTACATATTTTCTTCTCAATCGAAAAAAGAATTGTGGGTGGATCCTTGCCTGTCCCATGACATTGTGAGGCTATAAAATAGCCGACTGGTCAGCACTGTCAGCTGAGTAAAATTATGGGGATTCCCAAATACCCTCTGATAGAGAGCAGGTGACACTTGGTTCAGAAATGGCCCCTGGGATTCCCCCCTGCCTCACCCCAGCAGAAGCCAAACTTGTTAGCTACAACCAGAGAAGACCCCGCTTGTGAAAAGAAAAGGCAGAGACTGAGGGAGAGAAAGTTCCCAGTAAGGACAGGGTTACCCATTGAGAACAAAGTGAGTGGTTATGAAGCCAAATGTACATTACTTAGAGTCAAGAACCCTTTCCTCCTAGACTTACCAATAATGGCCGCAAGCCTAGGCTTTTGTCCATTGTCTCAGATCCACATTAAGTTCCCAGGAATATGAGGTTATAAAGTAATATTTGAATAGGGCAGTGTTTACAAAAAAAAAAGATAAAGAAACAGAGCAAGTAGAACATGCAAATCTAAATGGATCAAAGGTAAAATAATAATAAATAAGCATAATGTATATCTTCAAAAAGATAAAAGGTGTTAACAACAAAATGTTGTGTTATACATAAAAAAGTTGTAGTTATAAAGAAAGTCCCATTAGAAATACCGAATATGAAAATTGAATAGCTAAATAATCAAATGCGCTAGATAAACGAATACCACAGATACAGCAAAAGAATGAATTGTAGAGAGAAGTGTCAGATTAAAAAATATCAGAAAAGAATAAAGATGTGAAAAATTTGCCCTAACTGGTTTGGCTCAGTGTATAGAGTGTCGGCCTGCGGACTGAAGGGTCCCAGGTTGGATTCCAGTCAAGGGCATGTACCTTGCTTGCGGGCACATCCCCAGTGGGGAGTGTGCAGGAGGCAACTGATCGATGTTTCTCTCTCATCAATGTCTCTAACTCTCTATCCCTCTCCCTCTCTCTCTGTTAAAAAAAAAAATCAATAAAAAAATAATCTTGTGATGAGGCAAAACATTATCAAAACAGAAAACACAAAGACTTGACTACAAAAAAAATTAAGTACTTTTATGTAGCAAAAGAAAATGAACTGAACTAGATGCAATTTTTCATCCTTCTACTTGGAAAGATTTTAGTCTGATAATATCCAAATCTATCTAACATTAGGAAAGAAATTACTTTAAAACCCTGTGGGTGGGAATGTGAATGGGTACAATGAAAATTGACAGTGTATATCAGAAACTTAGTGGTATAAAACAATCATTAAATTCTTAAATTAT
>NW_006294418.1:1150189-1169483 GCF_000327345.1 Myotis davidii
TATGTTTATTTATAAGTGAGTAATAAAAGAAAAGAATAAATTCTACCTAAATATTAGAAATAATAAACATTATGCATTATGCATGAATTAATATGAAAATATGTCCATGTCATTTTATTTAATGAAAGAAGAAAAGCATATAGAATATGGTTCCATTGTTATTTTTTAAAACAATAAAGGAAAAAGAAAACCCTATATTCCTGTATTTACGTTTAAGACCAAAGTAAAATATATGGTAAAATCTATCTATATATAAAAGCCTAAGCGACCATTACAACCGAACGATCAGAACCACCAGAATGACTTGTTGACCAGTTGCTATGATGCGCACTGACCACCAGGGGGCAGACACTCGAAGCAGGAGCTCCCCCTGGTGGTCAGTGCTCTCCCATAGGGAGTGCCGCTCAGCCCAAAGCCAGGCTCACAGCTGGTGAGCACAACTGTGGCACCAGGAGCCTCTCCCGACTTCACGACAGTGCTACTGAGCTGCTGTGGCGGGCACAGAAGCTGGGATGAGTGTGAGTGGCTGCTTGGGCTCCTCCCTGGCCCCCTGCCACTTGGCACACTGATACATCCTCCAAGGGGTCCTGGATTGTGAGAGGGTGCAGGTCAGGCTGAGGGACAATCGCTCCCACCCACAAGCACGAATCCATGCACCAGGCCTCTAGTAGACAATAAAATATTATTGGAAACTTTCAGGAAGAGAGAATAAATTATTATTATTTCCTTATACACTTCTGTATTACTTGATATGTTACAATGAACATGTGTTGCTTAAAAAAAACTTTATGTCAAAATATATGTTTCATTTTATGGTATATAAAACAACCCAACTGTTCAAATATACAAACAAACTAGTGGCTAAGTGCACAAAATTCATGCAGCGGGGGGAGGGCAGTGTCCCTCAGCCTGGCCTGTACCCTCTCCAAACTGGGACCCCTCAGGAGATGTCTAAGGATTGGATATATCCTTAGGAATGGGCCTAAGCCAGCAGTCAGACATCCTTCTCACAATCCAGGACTGTTGGCTCCTAACCACTCACCTGCCTGCCTGCCTGATCACCCCTAACCACTCTGCATGCTGGCCTTCTCGCCCCCAACTGCTCCCCCATGCTGGTATGATCACCGCCAACTGCCCCCCGCTACTCGCTTGCCTCCAACTGCCCCCCCCACTGGCCTGATCCCCCTAACTGCTCTCCCCTGCCAGCCTGACCCCCCCTAACTGCTCTCTCCTGCTAGCCCAGTGGTTCTCAAACTTCTGGCCCTTTAAATACAGTTCCGCATGTTGTGACCCAACCATGAAATTATTTTTGTTGCTACTTCATAACTGTAATGTTGCTACTGTTATGAATCATAATGTAAATATCTGATATGCAGGATGGTCTTAGGTGACCCCTGTGAAAGGGTCATTCGACCGCGAAAAGGGTCGCAACCCACAGGTTGAGAGCTGCTGTGCTAGCCTGATTGTCCTAACTGCTCTTCCCTGCTGGCCTGATCATCCCAACTGCCTCTGCCTTGGCGTTGCCACCATGGCTTTGTCCGGAAGGATGTCTGGTCTAATTAGCATATTATCCTTTTATTAGTATAGATAGAGGCCAGGTCCATGGGTGGGAGCCAGCTGGTCTGCCCTGAAGGGGATCCCGGATCAGGGTCGGGGTCCCCTTGGGGGGCAGGGTGGCCTGGGCCAGGGGGGCAGGGCAGCATGGGCAATGGCCTGGGGGTCGTTTTCAGGCCAGCCAAGCCCCTGGTTTTGTCCAGAAGGATGTCCAGAAGGTTTCTGAAAGGCCTCCTGGTCTAATTAGCATATTACTCTTTTATTAGTACAGATATTGAGAAAAGAAAAGCTATTACCATCCTGATCTTTTTTTGTATATGCATTCAGTACTGAGTGATATTTTTGGTTGTTTTGAAAGGTAGAGGCAGGGAAAAGAGAGAGAAAAAAGAAGCTAGATAACCTTCAAATATTTGGGAGCAACTCTGAGGGCATATTCTTTTAAAAATTTATTCTTTGTGAAATTTAATAACATCCATTTCACAAACCACAGAATTTCCTTATCTCACAAATCAATTTTATTCTATTACACTGATGAATTTGTTTCTTTTTGTGAATTGGTTGTTCCACTTTAACTGTTGACCTTCTAATAAAAGGGAAAAACAGGTATTAGAAGTATAGAAAATAGTCAACATAATAGCCTTTTACTTACCACCTAACCTCTTCTTCTCAAATTCCCCCATGCCTCAGTGACCACAAGCCATCACCACTGAATTAGCCCTGACAAGCCTACCCACCACCCTGTTCTTTCAAGGAGTAAACTGCTGAAGATATAATAATGAATAGTTCTAATAAGATTGTCACCCATTTGCCTGCAATCTCATGCAGAGACTTTGAAATCCAAATCAGACATCACGACTCATTATATTTAAGACATAGGGCAATTGATTCTGATGAGCTATTTAAAAATTGTTTCCCCTCTTTAAAAATGGTAATCATCATCAAGCTTTAAAAAGATAAATACAAGTGTTTAAATAAATGTCCTCTATGAATATTTGTGTACTTATATAAGTAAATCAATAAAAATAAATCTGTTAGTATATTGCAGTGATTATATATATATACACATATATATGTGTGTATATATATATAATCATGCATATGGATATGTATATATGCATATGGAGTTTGGCTTTTCTTAGAATTAAGTGAGATCATACAGTACTTAAAACTTTAAAATTCTTTGACTTATTTCACTTAGCAAAACACCCTCATGATGAATTCATGTTGTCCTAAATGACAGGATGTCCTTTCTTTTTTATGGCCATAATACCACATCATCCATCAATGGACACTTAAGTTGTTTCCATGTCCTGGCTATTATGGTACATGCTTCAATGAAAATGAGACCGCAGATATCTCCTCAAGTTAGTGATTTCATTTCCTTTGGAAATATACCCAGATGTGGGACTGATTGATCATATGGTAGTTCTATTGTTTTCCATAGTGGTTGTGCCAACTTACATTTCCACCAACGGTGTGCAAGGGTATCCTTTTCCTTATATCCTCACCAATGCTTATCTCCTCTCTTTTTAAAAATAGCCATTTTAACAGATTTAAGGAGATACCTTATTGTGGTTTTGATTTTCACTACCCTAATGATTAGGTATGTGAATATAATTTCATGTGCTTGTTGGACATTTGTATATCTTGAGAAAATGTTTATTCACTTCCTCCCTCTGCCCATTTTAAAATCAAATTATGTGTGGGTTTTTGTTATTGGATATTAATTCCTTATCTTTGTTTTGTTGTTGTTAATCCTCACCTGAGGGTATTTTTCCATAAGGAGAGTGGAAGAGAGAGAGAAGGACAGAGAGAAACATTGATGTGAGAGAAACACATCAATTGGTTGCCTCCTGCACTAGCCCCAACGAGGGCTCAGGCTGGGGAGGAGCTGGCATCCAAGGTGCATGGCCTTGACCAGAATTGAACCCAGGACCCTTTGGTCCACAGGCCGACACTCTATCCACTGAGCCAAACCTAGTCCCTTCCCTGACATACGGTTGCAATGATTGCTCCCACTCCATAGGTTACCTCTTTAGTCTGTTGATTGTTTCTATTGTTGTAATGAAGTTTTTCAGTTTGATGTAGTCCCACTTTTTTGTTATTTGAGCTTTTTATTTATATCCAAAAAATAACTTCCAAGAAAAATGTCAAGGAGCTTTTTTCCTTTGTTTTCTTCTAGGACTTTTAACATTTCAGGACTTATATTTAAAGTTTTATTTTGAGTTGATTTTTATTAGTAGTGTAAGATAGTGGTTCAGTTTCCATCTATTACATGTTAATATCCAGTTTTCACAACACCATTTATTAAAAATATTGAATTTTTTCCTATTGTGTATTCTTGGCTACCTTTTGAAATATTAGTTGACTGTATACGTGTGAGTTTGTTTCTGGACTCTCAGTTATATTCCATTAGTCTACGTTTCTGTTTCTATGCTAATACCATACTGGTTTATTGATACAGCTTTGTAGTACAGTTTGAAATCTGGAAGTGTGAAGCCACCAGCTTTGTCTTCTTTAACAGAATTGCTTTGACTTTTCAGGATCCTTTGTAGATCCACACAAATTTTAGAATATTTTTTTTCGTGCTTCTGTAAAAATGCCATTGGGATTTTGGTAGGGATTGCATTAAATCTATAGATGGTTTGGTAGTATGAACATTTTAACACTATTAATTCTTCCAGTTCATGAAAGGGGTTATATTTTTATTTATTTGTGTCTTCTTCAATTTCTTTTATAAATGCCCTATAGTTTTCAATGCTCAGATCTTTCACCTCCTTCTTTACAGTTAGTATTTTATTGCTTTTGAAGCTATTGTAGATCAATTATTTTATTTATTTCACTTACAAATATTTCTCATTGTTAGTGTATAGATATGCAATTGATATTTATGTTGATATTGTATCCTTTATATTATAGAATTTGTTCATTAGTTCTGAAGGTTGTTGGTGGAGTTTTGGAATTTTCTCTATGTAAGATCATGTCATCTGCAAACAGAGACAGTTTTACTTTTTACTTTCCAGGCTTTTATTTTTTTCTTGCATAATTGCTCTATTATAACTTTTATTACTATGTTGAATAGGAGTGTTGAGGGTGGACACCCTTGTCTTGTTCCTAATTTTGGAGAAAAAAGCTTTTAGCTCTTCACCATTGAGTATGATGTTAGCTGTAAGTTTCTCATGTATGGCCTTTATTATGTTGAAGTATATTTCTTCTACACGCAATTGGTTGAAAGCTTTTATCATGAAAGGATATTGAATTTCATCAAATGTTTTTTTCTGCAACTATTTAGAGGATCAGTTATTTTTATCCTTTTATTCTTTTAATGTGGTGTATTACATTTATTGATTTGTATGTGTTGAATCATCCTTGCATCTCAGAGATAAATCCCACTTAATCATCCTGTATAATCCACTTAATGTGCTACTTATTTTAGATTACTAGAATGTTGTAGAGGATTTTTGCATATATAATCATCAGGATTATTGGCCTGTAGCTTTTTTATCCTTATAATGTCCTTATATGGCTTTGGTATTAGGCTAATGAGTAAACTTAATGAATTTGGTAGTGTGCCTTCTTCAATTTTTTGGAAGATTTTGAGGAGTGATATTAATTCTTCTTTAAGTATTAACATTATTCACTAGTGAAGCCATCTGGTCCTGGGCATTCTTTGTTGGGAGGGTTTTGATTATGACTTCATTCTCCTTAGTAATTATTAGTCTGTTGAGGTTTTCCATTTCTTTATGATTAAGTCTCCATGTCTTCTAGGTTATCCAGTTCGTTGATATTATTCATAGTAGCCTCTTATGAACCTTTGTATTTCTGTGATATTAGCTACAATGCCTCCTCTTTCATTTACAACTTTAATTCAATGTTCTCTTTTTCTTGGTTAGTCTAGCTATAAGTTTTTCAGTTTCATTGATTTATTTTCCTGTTATCTTCTAGTCTCTACGTCACTTATTTCAACTCCAATCTATATTACTTCCTTCTCTCTGCTAACTTTGAATTTAGTTTTTATTCTTTTTCTGATTTCTTGAGGTATAAAGTTAGGTTGTTTATATGGCCTTGCATAAGTTGCATTGTGTTTTGTATTTGTTTTTAAATAATTTACATCTGAATATCATTTGACAGTTTATAGAAATGCTTTTAACTCATTTTGTTAGGATATGTAAGTATTTAGTGATTTATTTATTCTATGTGAATTTTGATTATGAAATAAATCACAGGAATCTTTAATAATTATTTCACGGATGAGAATTTTGATTGAGAAATAAACAGTCCCCAAATTTTTGTCTTTATCTTCTTCTTTTTCAACCTTTGTACTAATCTCTACCTAATTAATCTGTTTGTGTTTAGAAATAAGTTCTCTAAGAAACTTAGGTAACTTTCCTCCTGGACAATATACCTTATTAAAGGTTTCAAATTGTACTTAATGTCAATTTTTGCATCTGTGAGTACCTTGATTTCTTAGCATCATGATTTTTCCAATGCTCTTCCTCATTCTATTATTATTTTTATTTTAAATTTTTTACCAAACCTTCTCCACTATGTAGCATTTGGGTCAAATATTGTCGTAAGTGTGATCTTTGTTTCGAGCTCGACCTCTCTCTCTCTCTCTCTCTCTCTCTCTCTCTCTCTCTCTCTCTCTTTCTCTCTCTCTCTCCCCTCTTTTTTTAAACTTCAATAATAGTCATTGTTAATGTCAACCATTTGGCCATTTAATCATATATAACTTGATGGAATGGAAACAATCATGGAAGTTAGACTCAGAGTAGAAGTTCCAAACATTGTTGGTGGCAATGAATAAGAAATAGGGAATGACAATGAGAAATAGTAGGGATATAGACTTGTCAGAACTCAGAGGTGAATTTAGTGTGCAAGGAGAAAAAAATAAGTTGAAGTCTGTCACTGGCAATTGGTTAATGATGTTATCATCTAAGAAGACCAAGATGAATGAACAAAAGTAAAGTTTTAGATGTGATCATTTCTATAACCTATTAGATCATACATGTGTGAATGTATTTTATATTCTTAGTCTTGAATGGCTATGTATACATCACAGATATTCCATAAGTTCTTGTTTCATTAATATACAAATACCAAAAATAAACAGAGAGATTGGTCATTAATATTTTGTCAGTCCTATACCTAGAACATTATGAATTCATGTTTACGAATGTGAAAATTTATAACAGTCACATAAACTTCCACTTGTCTTTTAAACATTTTTAATTAGTTCTATCCTTTCTAATGTTACAATTTTACTCCTAATGTTGACATTATCAAATTTATAAATTGAGTACATATGTGAGAACTCATCTATGTTGACAGAATCCTGTGATCCTGTCTTTCATCCAACCCCTAAGAGCCCAAGCAAATATTCAAACTTCAACATCTAGTGTGTTACCGCATAAAACATTATTTCAGGAAGCTATATTCTTTCAATAGCAAATCACTTCCCTTAGAAGCTGCAAAATCATTTCCAGACTTAACATGCCTTTATAATTTCTGATTCTTGTAAGGTAGTCTTACTTTACATGTTAAAATGGAAGGAACTACATTTTAATGGCATTCTTTATGTGTACATATAAAAATATTTAGTAATCACACTTGTCAAGTCTTTTAAAAAATGAGATTCTATGCTTAAAAGATACATGTTTTATTTTAAAAAGAAACTTTCTTATAGAAAATTTATATGTGTAGATTAGCTATAAAGTATTTTTTAAATCTGAAGATTCTAATACTTTAAAAAATGTTTGAATTAAAGGTTTATATATGTCTGTGAATAAAATGTATATGTTTGTGTGTCCACATACTGAAGAATATAGTCTCAAAGAAGTGATATCTTTTGCAACACTGTATTGATTTATGTTTTATTTTTTCTTTCTATTTTTTCAATTTATATATCCTATCATTGCAAATATATGTATACAGTCACTACTATATCTTAGAAATATACTTTGCACTTTTAAACATCCATTTACCAACAGCCTCTCACCAAGTATAAATTAAATAATTTAAATTATGTTGATTTATCTATTAAAATAAATGTCCCTGCTTTTAAAAATATCTAATTCAACATCAAGCAAATATCATGTCCAAAAATTGTATGGTATTTGTGTTCCTTTGGCTGGCTTATTTCATTTAGTATAATACCTCCTACGTCTATCTGTGCTGTTGCAAATGGTAAGATTTCATCCCTTTTCATGACCAAGTAATATTCCATTGTATATATGTACCACAACTTTTTTATCCACTCATCTATTGATGAACACTTGGCTATTGTAAACAATACTGCAGTGAACATAAGGGTGCAGACATTCTTTCAAATCTGTGTTTTGGTTTTTTCCCAATACATAACCAGAAGTGGAGTTGCTGGGTCATAAGGCAGTATCATTTTTAACTTTACAAGGAGCCTCCATACTGTCTTCTATAGTTGCTGCACCAATCTACATTCCCACAAACAGTGCACAGGGGCTCCTTTTCTCCACATCTTCACTAACACTTACCACTTGTGGATTTGATGGTAGCCATCCTGACAGGTGTGAGGTGGTATCGCATTATAGTTTTAATTTGCATTTCTCTAATAATTAGTGAACTAAAGAAAAATAGGAGATATAAATAAATGGAAGTGACTACAAATTTCTTAGAGAATCGTTGCTTTGTTACTACATACAAATGTATATATGTAAAATGTGTGTACATATGCACATAAAAATATGCATATATCAATTTCAGATTTTTCTGCCAAAGCAACAATTTAGTTGCCCCTTATTGGAATTCAGACCTCAAATGATAGTGATGTAGGAGCAGAAATTTTATAAAAGAGTAATTATATATACTCTTTTTATTTATATTTTTAATTTTATTTATTTATTGGCGTTAGAGAAAGGGAAGAGAAACATTAATCTGCTGTTCCACTTATTAAAACAATCATAGTTTGCTTCTTGTATGTGCCCTAACCAGGAGCTTAACCCACAACCTTGGTGTATCGGGGTGATGCTATAACTAACTGAGCTATCCATCTAACATTTTTTTCAAAATAACATTTTTAATGATCTTTAATCATGGATTAAGATCTACTTGATTAAAAATAGAAAGAAAGCTCCAGAAATGTGGCTATTTGCTCAAGAAAAGCAAAACCACATTTTAGGCATTTTGGTGTTTAAACAGCCATTTCTTCCCATGCACTTAATCTCTAGCATTGGTAACATAACCAATTTAAGAAAAGGACTATTTCATCTGTGAAGTGTCAACTAAGTAAAGTAAATTTGGGCATGGTTTTTTTTTAAATGTTTTAATTTGCAAAAGAGTATGTGATTAGCTATTCATAGGAGAATTCTATGACAACTTATGTTACGGAGGCTTATTTTAATGGTAAGAAGCGGAATTACAGGGTTTAATATACAGCTCTATGTGATGGGTGGAAGGGGAGCAGGGGAATAGATAAATGACTTTGAAATGAGATTGAGTTTTCCCTTTTATTCAAAGAACAAAGATATAGTTATACTAATTGATTGGTGTCTATTTTATAGCCTTTAAAATAGAGGATAATTCATCTTGATTCTGTAATTACCAGTTATATAAACAGCAGATGACAAGTCTGACAAGCAGGCTTTTTCAACAATGACTAGATATTACAATGGAAAATGTGTTCGATTAATACATGAAGGTTATGCCACTTGATAAACTACTTCCTTTGTAATAGGACATATCTAAATTCACATGCTAATTTGAAAATGTCTCTATTGTGTTTCTCACTAAACTTGATTGATCAATAAAAAATATTTGCCAAAAAATTCTGAAGGAGACAATTGAATGTTTCCTTCTGGATAAGAACTGACTTGTTTCTTGGAATAGAAGATTGTGTTCTTGATTGTAAGATTATATAATTATAAAATAAGAGGTTCATGAATCACATGAAGACAGTGCTACTGACTTAATGACAATGCTGCTCTGGACTGAGTGTTGAGTTAAAATCAACCCATCTGATTTCCATAAAACACAGAGTTACAGAAAAGAAATCCATAAACCCATTTGTGCCTTTCCCAGAGATCAAAGAAGGTTACTTTAATCTTGCATTTGATTCTCACTGTCTAGACTAGACCGTGTCATGGAAATGACCCCATTGAAACCAGCAGGAGACTGTTTAACTTTCTTCCTTTTTATACTTTAGCCTAGGGTCAGGAAGATCTGAGCTGTTCAATATTCCTATCACATTAATGGCACAATTATCACATAGGGATCAACTTCACGCAGCTAATACAGACATGTTTCTGGAAGCAATTTCTGGCTCTGCTGGGCAAGGCAATCTATTAGGTCATTTGTAATCTCTGCAAACCTAGTGGGAAAAGTATAGACTTTAAACTTCTGAGTATAAATGTCGGCCCCCTATTTGTTTGTAAAGTAACCTTGGAAAATTACTTATTATCTTTGAGTCTCTTGATTGGGGGATAATAGCTTCTATCTGATAGTAAAATAGTAAAGATTTATGAAAAAACACACGGAAACAAACTATTAGAGTGTTTCCTACACAGTAGGCATTAACTAAGTAGAAATTATTATCAAGTACAATATTTAACTAAGTAGAAATTATTATCAAGTACAATATTTTGCCCATTCCTTTTTATATACAAAGCTAGAGGCTTGGTGCACAGATTTGTGCACTGGTAGGGTCCCTCAGCCTGGCCTGCACCCTCTCACAATCCGGGGCCCCTCAGGGGATGTCAGACTTCCAGGGATCGGGCCAAAAACTGGCAGTCTGACATCCCCCGAGGGATGTAGTAGTGCTCAAAGCAGCAGGCTGCCGGGGAGGAGCCCGAGCCCAGGCACCACTCTGCTCCCGCTCATCCCGGTTCCACTGCACCTGCTGCTGCCACAGCTCAGTAGCACTGCCATGGAGGAGGGAAAAGCTTGTGCCGCAGCAGCTGCACTCACCAGCAGTGAGCCAAGCATCTGGCACCCGTCGGTCAGCTGAGCTATGCTTCCTCTGTGGGAGTGCACTGACCACTAGGGGGGCAGCTCCTGCATTGAGCGTCTGCCCCCTGGTGGTCAGTGCACATCATAGCAACCAGTGAAACAATCAACTGGCCGACCGGTGAAATGGTCAAATGATCATTTAGGGTTTTATATACATAGATAGTCAACATCTAAATAATTTCTTTACTCTGTCACATTGAATGTTGCCTCAAAAAGCATTTAACAACTAAATATATGAAAAGTGTTAAAATGTGAGTCATTATTAAAATTATCAGAAATGCTACTGACTCTTGGATGAGAAACTAGATAGCTATAGTGTCCAAGTGATAGAAGTAAGTGAAGAAGTTACTGTTTTCTTGGTTTTTGTTTGTTTGTTTGCTGTTCATATTTACAAATGTCTACACAGCTTTTGGTTTTGTGGCTTGCTAAGTGCATGTATTGATGTATTGGTCATTATATTCTGTTCCCTGAGGGTGAAAGTATAACTCCTTTCTCCTCTATTGTATCCATGAGCACAGTTCTTAAAACTGTACAAGATTCCATACATGCAAACTCTGAAGAAACCAAATAAGTCAAATAATAACAAAAATCCAAAATCGGTTTCACCTCTTAACTATCACCAATTCCCACCTATTAGTCTACACACCCAACTTTCTACACAGTTCATACAATACTTTAGCAAATGTCTTGAGGCTTAATTTGATAACCCACATTGGTATTCTACTTTGAAGCAGGATTTAAATATTTTTCTTTATTTTATTGACAATTTGAGAATATATAAGTGATGGTGAGACCTGCTTTGGAATTAACATGTATTTCTGTTGAACATATAATTTCATTTACTTCTAGTAAATATTTTCTGAGAAGTGAGTTAATATCATCAATAACCTTGTTCAATACAAAGAATGTTCTAAGTCCATATAGTGATGTAACTAACAACATGAACTAATTTTTTTCTCAAAATTCCTTACAGTGAAGGTAATAAAATAGAAGTATACTTGATGTATATCAGGTTCAGAGAAATGGTCACATTTTTCAAGATTTAGAGAGCAGATTATTTTTTGTTGTTTATTATTACTTTCATTGTTATTTACTAATTTAGGATGACAACCTTTGCCTCTTTAACTAATTCATAAGCTCCTTAGAGGTAGGGGCTTTAAGTATGCTATGTATTCAATGAATGGTTATTAATTGATTACTAATAACCTGCAGAGCAAAATATATTTAGAAGGAAAGGTATGACTCTTTTCTATAATATATCAAATCATATATCAACTTGATAGCAAATTATTATAAACAGTTATCATCACATGGATAAACATCTTGACTTTTGAAAATAAATCTATTGAAACGACCATCTTCAGGACCATTTCATGTATCTCTTAGTCTAAATTTTGTAAGACAAAAGTTTTGAGTTTTTAAAAAGGAAACCACATTTCAACAAAAGTTTGTCTCCACACATTTATCTCCATTTTTAAAATGAGTCTTTTATTTTTTTAAAGTGAAACCTATCCAGATTTTGCTCATTAACAAATACATTCTTATTGTGTGGTAGACATTTACTGATTTTGCTACTCATGAGTGGTAGGTGTCCAATAGAGGTATCCTAATCAGTGACATGCTTCCCTAGGTTCCTTTGTAATCTACTTTTTCAAACTTACAATTAATTTTCTGAGCTATCCTTCCAATAAATTCCTTTTCTGCTTTAATTAACTGGAGTAGTCTTCAATTGTTGCAAGCACGAACTCTGAAAAATACATATGGCAGTCTGGTCATGCAATTGAGTCTTTTCTAAATTTGCCTGAAAGGGCTGATGGTAAAATCATAAATCTTTCTTGAGTTCTGCTTGCTCCCAATATTTGAGGCATCTGCATTTCCTCATCCTTCTTTCCATGCTATGACCTGACAAAAGCTATCTTGTCTTTAACCACTAGTCAAACTGAAATTCCAGCTTCGTTTTATAAAAAACAAACAACCAAAAAACACACAACACTGCTATATTCTAGTTATTGATTTGCTACAGTACATCTTTTAGGTAATTTTCTCTCCTCTTCCTGTTCGCAGCTACCTAAGTTCAGCTCACTACTGAGACGCCATGCTATCATCCATTCTCCTCAAAGGTTGTAGTGGAGCAATTCTGTATTACACAAAAAAGTAAGTGACTTCCAATTGAGTAGCCCAGATACACTCTGACTTGCCACTAGGTGATATTTTCTCCATCATACAATTTAAGAAAAAAAAAAGCATTCGAATCATTTTTAGACTCTACCAGTTTCAAAGTTTTTAATATACACTTAGACTTAATAAGTCCTCTTCTCATTTAGAAATAAGGTTCTTAATGCAGAAGTTTCATTTTATTTTATTTTTTAGTGATGGAATCTCTGTATTGTAAGTTTTGTGTATAGAGGGTGTATGCAAGTATTTTAAAATACTATAATATTATTATAGCTTTGAAACACATAAGAAGCTCTCTTTTAGAAATGATTTGAGCTTGTGGGAGTTGATGAAAATCAACTAGTCTTTGGAGCAACAGATGTTATTGGCTGAACATGTATATTTTACAGTTTTTAGTGCTTATATTACTCTTTAATAAATTATTTTGAAAATAATGTACAGGCATAATGTACGGTTTCCATTCTGTGCATATCTAAAAACAGAGTTTCTGAATAAACATATTGACATCTGATGGCACAATCATATAACTCAGAGCTCATATCTGTTTCTAGATATGGCTTTAACACAATGTCTCAGAACTTGGCATATTGGAAACATGATATTTTCATGAAATCTTACAGTCTAATATGGCTGAATTTATGTCTTGAATGGAAACAAAATTAAGATATACAAATTGAAGAAGAGGTAGGAGAAGATCACTGTGATAAGTAAATCCACTATTTTGGGCCTCAGAGATTCTTGATCCAGAACCAAAATATGTCAGGACTGACTGTGGTTTAACTTTATTATCAGCCTATAATAGCTTGGACTGGTATAGCCCTGAAATCTCCCTTATCTCATACTGTTAACCTTATCTTCATAAGAGAGCATATTCCAAGGACTGTTGAAAAATAGAAAGCTGTCTTAGAGTGTTTATAGCTTGGTTAATTTTTGCCTATCCTAGATTTTTGTTAAGCCACATGTTGAAATTCTCCAAAATTACCCAGTATTTGAAAATACATATTTAGGAAGAGGTTTGGCGGTAAAGACTTATTCTTTACCAAATGTTTACTCACATACCAACAAATAGTGTCAAGTTTAAGACTTAATTAAGGCTCATTTTCAATGCCAAAAAATAAACACATCTTCATTTTGGTGTACTATCACTTCTGAGAAAATAACAACTTCAATAATACAAACACACAACACATGCACAAAAAAATCTCATCAATGCATCTCATTGGCAACCATACCTTTCAAAATTTATATTATTAAATTTCATATGATGTCACAGTGGAAAAATCAATCACATCTAATATATATATATATTATATATGTATAATGACTGGCTAAGTGACCAGTCATATGTCCGTCCGACTGTCTGACCAACAGCCGGTACATATGAAAATGTACCAATTTAAAAATACTAGTAAATGTTGACTCGCGCATGCACGATACATATAAAGCTCTCTCTGGCACCAATCGCACGTGTGTGTTTTGTTCTGTCATTGTCAATCATAAATTTGGTTGTTTGTGTTGACATTCAACATGAACTACATCGTGATTTATTCATCGACTGTCCGACCAACTGACCAGCCGGTACATATGATGCGCACTGGCAATTTAAAAATAAATGTTGACTCCTGCAATACATATAAAGCTCTTGCTGGTGCCAATCACACACGTGTTTTAATTTTATAATATTATCTTCTATATATATACAAAAGCCAAGTGACTGGAACGATGGAACAACCAGAATGACCAGAACGACCAGTTGCTATGACATGCACTACGGTGGCCAACTGGCCCGATCGGAGCCCTGATTGGCCCCCCTCCTGCAACCTCCTGTCCTCTCTCCCCCGTCGGCCCAGCGCAATAGCCCCCATTGGGGCAGGCGGGCCAGACCCCACCCATGCACGAATTTGTGCACTGGCCTCTAGTCTATGTATGTAAAAGCCTAAGCAACCATTTGACCAGTTGACCGTTCAATCAGTCGCTATGAAGCACATTGAGAACAGAGGGCAGATACTCAATGCAGGAGCTAACCCCTGGTGGTTAGTGCACTCCCACAGTGGGAGCACCACTCAACTGATCAACGGGCACCAGACATTGGGTTCACTGCTGGCAAGTGCCGCTGCAGCGGTGTGAGCCTCTCCCGCGGACTCTCCCCCTGAGTGCCTCTCATCCATCCATACCAGGACTGGCATCAGGACTGGCTTCAGGACTGACTGGGGGCAAGCCCACAGCAGCTTCTCGGTCATTGGCGCACCAGTATCGCCCTAGGATGGGCGTGTGGAGACTGTGGTGGAGTGGCAGTGAGCCTATCGAGTGGCGGCAGCAGGTGCAGTGGAGCTGGGATGAGCAGTAGTGGCAAGCAGGAGCGGCTGGCAGCACTGGATTGTCGGTTTCGGCTCAATCCCTGCAGGCCATGCAGAGGGACCCCACTGGTGCACAAATCCGTGACTGAACCTCTAGTATTATATATACTATTTTGACATGTAATTTTTTGCAATGACATAATTATTGCACTAATCTTCCTTCTAATTAATTTCCTTTCAATGTGCATGAATCCATGCACCTGACCACTATTATGCATATAAAGCTATATTTAGAACTCTTTGGACAATTTTTTAAAGATATAACCACAATATTCCAGGTATGGATTTTTTTAATCACCCTTACATATGTGATCCACATGTTTGCTGTTTCATGGAAAAAACAGTTGCTTCAATTCCCACAAACTCTTAGATTTTTAGAGAATTTTAATTTTAAGTTTTCCTTATTTTTCTTATGAAGTAAGTATATATAAAAAAATTCCTATATCTCAGGTATGCTTTGATTTCTTTAAATTGATCTTTTTTCGAAATTAAAGTAGGCAGGCACTAACAGTATAGTACAAAGATGTGGAAAGGCATTCACTTCAATTATTACACAAATAGTGATTTTACATAAACTGAGCACAGGGTTAGCGTCTGGATTTCAGAGAAGAGTAAAACACAGTCTCTATCTTTTTTTTTTAATCCTCACCTGAGTATATTTTTTCCATTGATCTTTATAGAGAAAGAGTGGAAGGGAGGGAGGAAAGAGAAAGGGAGGAAGAGAGAGAGAGAGAGAGAGAGAGAGAGAGAGAGAGAGAGAGAGAGATCAATTGGTTGTCTCCCTGCAAGATCTCTGACCAGGACCGGGGATTGAACTTGCAACTGAGATATGTGCCCTTGACCTGGAATCCAACCCACGACCCTTTGGTCCACAGGCTGACACTCTAACTACTGAGAAAAACTGGCCAGAGCTGATCTCTACCCTTTAGAAGCTCATAAAGTCAGCCAAAGTGACCCAAAGATGAAAAAACTAACTACTGACTCAGTATAAACAACCCAGGTTGACTTTTGAAATATTATGAGGAATCAAAAACCATAAAAGTAGTGACTATGAAAAGTGAAAGCTTAACTGTTTCATCCAATCAGTGCCTAAAAGAGCAATTCAAAATGTCCGTATCATCTATAGGAAAATATGGCACATTAAAACGACCACATATTAGATTTTAAAATCTCTGCATCATTATAATGACCATATTCCCCTTCGTTTAATTTTAACATTTGTAAAAACAAAACTTGACATTTTAAGTCAGCAAGGGAGACTCATTGCAGCTCAGAATCCATCTATCTGTCCTAAATGCCATAATTATTGGACAAGAGTCTGCCAAGTAAGTTACTCCTTGGGGACTTTGGAGGTACATCACCTTCCAAGACATGTGGGAACTATTAGTGAACTGCTTGACTGATTTATGCAGTGGAATGCCCAGTGATGATAGCACAAATATCAGTCATTTGAGAAAATTAGCAATCCTTCAAAATGCACACCAGTCAGTGTGGTGGGTGAGCAGAAGGGATGCATGGTTAATTTGGTCTGTGATTAACTCAGGCTGGCTGTTGGTCTGGGATTTAGACGAACTTGGCTACTCTTCATAGTATTTTAAAAGCAGAAGAACTTGAAAAATTTTAAAAGCTAAATCCTCATTTTATATATAAAGAAATTGATCTACCAAATGTTACCACACTCATTAAGATATGGTCTCTATTCACTTTCCCTAATATTTTGATATTTTGGATTTCTAAGCTCCTCTCATGAAATGCAGCTACCCATTAGTAAAACCATTACTTTCAGTTTCCTACAGGCCACAACTCTTCCACATCTATGATTTTTACTTCAATGAGATGTTAAGCATGCTGTTATTTTCCCCTCAGAGTTTACAGAACCAATACACACAAACACACCTGAACAAATATGTGCTATTGTATGAGGAGGGAAAAATACATACAGACTCTTTGGTGCTTGTTTTTTAATCAAAAGTCTAGGAAACTTTGGTAATTGTTATGGCTAATTTAAAGTATATTTCCCTATACACCAAGCAGAAAATATTCATATAGATCTCACAATGGGCACTTGGATTGATATTAAGACAACTGGGAAGATACATATCTTAAGATATATAAGTCTACAATCTAATAGGGTGCATGTGGAGAGGGATAGAGGAACTAGACAATTATACAAATGATAGTATTACAAAGAGCTAGGAAAAAGCACAAAGTGCTTTTATATTTCAAAATGTGCTGGTGGAGAAATCAACCCAAATGGAAGGAGATAGGAAAGAAGGAAATATTTTCTTTTGATGTTTGAGATTAATCTCCAAGAGTAGATAGAATTTTACTCAGGAAATGGAGGTAGAACCCTGTCAAGAGTGCCATGATCAATTCTATTTGGTCCTAAAGGACATTTAAGTAAGAAATTATCTAACGGTTTATAAACTTACTTCAAATTTTAAATGGCTAAAAACATTTCTACATTGATCTTTTATAAAAACAAAGGTTTTTAAAAATTATTTCAAAAAATTATTGCATTCATTAAATACACGTCGTGTGCCAATTCATGTGGCTGGATTCTTTCATTAAAAAGTTGTAATATGGTTAACTTTAAGAATGAATAAAAATACATTTTTTAGAGAAAATGCATTCTGGGGAAAACAATAACACACACACACACACAAAACACACACACTGATTTCAAAATGAATGGGATTTGGACAAAGATCTTTGAGGAGATTAGTAGGGCAATAGCACTTGGTACCTAGTGATGGACAGTGATGTAAACAAAGCAAAACCAAAAATAGAAAAATTAAAAATTTGGAGGTATAAGTTGTATCATTTCTTATTCTAGACCATTTAACAGTTATTTGAAAAGAAAAGGGATGGTGTCAGCTTTGTCCTTAGGAAAGTAACTGGCAGCAAACAGGAAGTAGACAGACTGAATTGGAAACCATCTAGTTAGAAGTAAAGAGAAAAATCCATATAATTTTTTAAATCTAAAAGTGACCAAAAAGATAGCCTTGGTTTTTATTTCAAGTGAATTTTTATTTTAAAATTAAGATGTACATAGTTCTCTAGTACTACATATTTCATGAGTTTATCACATCATCAACTCAACTCCCTAATTCTATGTAAGAAAACAATAGCTGGTTTTTAAACATTAAAGGTATTGAATAAAGTATTTTAGCCTTAAAGATAAGACATGTTAAGAAATGACAAAGTGTACTTACTGTTCATCACTTTGCAATGTAAAGCACTCTAATACAACCAAAGAATATTCTTTTATTAACCTGAAAAGCAAAGTGATGACTTAGGGCCTCTGAACATTTGAGTCATCCTCCTTAATCCATGAAAGTCCTCAACTTAGCATTTTCCATCAGACCTACAAAATATACTCAGACTCATCCATAAAGCACTTCTTAGAAAAGCCATGTCATGCTTGTGTAAGGATATTTTGTAAGAAAAGAAATTTCAAACTACATTCTAAGAATTGGTTATTGCAAAGTATTAACTACAAATTTCAAAAGTGATATAAATTCAGGTAAAACTTGATACAAATTTTCAACTCATGACCATCTTGGAATAGTTATATGGCTCAAATAACTCTGTCAAAAATTCTTAGCTACCTTTGGTCACTCTCTTGAAAGGAATGATATTTTTAAAATCTTACTATTACTACCAAATATATAAATTAATATTGGTTGTGTGGCAAATCTATATAAAATGATAGGTGCTTTTTCATTTCTTATTTATCATAGCCACAAATTACTTATTAATAATGAAGTTTCTTTGTGTTGACTTATACTATAAGCTTGCAAACTTGACCTTTTATTTTCTACTTATTTCTGTAACTGCTAATTCACTATTATTTTTACATTTATCAAATGCAAGTAGAATTATAGAATGACTGTAAGTATAAAAAAACATTTTATAAGAGTATTTTAATGTGAATATATTTTATCAGTATATATTTTCAAAATCAAAGTAATCTCTGTCTACATCACATTTACTATCTATAATAACTTTGTGGGGAATTCCTAGGTAATGATTTCATTATCTTATTAACTATATTCAAATACCTATACTTTAGTTTTAAGATAAAATTAAGTAGAGAAATTGGATTTTGAAATAAATTTAAAGTGCCCAAATTTAAAATACCTAAATTGTTAGGTGTAATTTTCTTTGGAAAATGAAATTTTTTAAAAAAATTTAGTACAGCCCTGACTGGTTTGGCTCAGTGGATA
>NW_006294418.1:1169512-1180158 GCF_000327345.1 Myotis davidii
CCCAGGTTTGTTCCAACAAGGGCATATACCTTGGTTGCGGGCACATCCCCAGTAGGAGGTGTGCAGGAGGCAGCTGATTGATGTATCTCTCTCATCGATGTTTCTAACTCTCTATCCTTCTCCCTTCCTCTCTGTAAAAAAATCAATAATATATATATTTTTTTAAATTTGGTACAAGTTTAGCACTGAAACTTAAAAAAAAGTAATCAAAGAGAAACTTACCTTTAAAAAATCATCTTCCTGGAAATATTATAAATTAGAGCTGGTATGATATTAAGGAATACTCTGATGTCAAAGAATTAGAAAATTAAAGGGAACATTAGGTCATGGATGCGTATTGTAAATATTTGCTAAATATGGGAAGCTGACTTTTGTTTTAAAGGTCCTCTGGAAATAAAGGTCAAGAGCTAAAACCAGAGGCCTATATAAAAAGACCATTTTATTCCCCTGATACAATAACATGCAGGGCTACAGAATGAGTGTGAAATATAAACTAAAATCACATCTCAACTGCGAGGACACTGAGAAGAAAATTGCTGGTGAAAATTCATAACCACTATCTTGCCCGGACATGGGTTTTTAGTCTGTATATACTAACAGCCATTAAAATATAAATAAAACAAAACAAACAACAAAAAAAAACCCAAGCTAAGAATTTGATGTATTTCTAAGTTATAATAACCTTGATAGAAGGTTTCGAAAATCTCTGGACTAATCTATTCAGCCCAGGCTTCAAAGAATTCCCATAGTTAAAAAATAAATGAATGAATAGCTAAAGTCACAATTCAATGTCACCATTCTACCTCCCTCTCTCTCTCTCTCTCTCTTTCTCTCTCTCTCTCTCTCTCTCTCTCTCTCTCCTCGCTGCTGTGCTCATCAATAAATAAAATAAAATAAGCCACCAGCTGTCAGAAATAAGAAATAGAGTAATCAGAGATATAAAGATAGACTTAAGAGTGAAATTATCTGATACAAAATTAAAAATAATACTTTATATGCTGAAACAAATAAAATAATTAAATAAAAATAATAAAATCTGATAGCATCTTTGAAAAAATATAGAGAGTTTTTAGAAGTGGAAAAATGTATTGTTGCTATGTAAAACCTAATGGCAGATTACTGGTGATAAGAAAATTAGTGAACTAGAAAATAAATCTATAGGAGTAATATCAAATATAGCAAAGAAAGAGAAAGAAATGGAAAATATAAAATTGTGTTAAGAGCAATGAAGGCAAGTGTAATGATGGAAAAGCTAATTGAATTGCCAGAAGAAGAAAAAGAAAATGGGTCAGAGTATTATTAGAAAAGATAATGACTGAAAATTTTTCCATACTTGATAAAATACATGAATCCTTAGTCAGGAAACCCAAGCAAATGAACATTAAAAATATAAAAATATTTGCACTTGTGCATATTATATTGAAACTATAGAACCAAGCAAATAAAAAGATATCCAAAAATTCCTTTTAAATTTTTAGGAAAAAATCAGATTAACAAGGTAAAAAGATCACAGAATTTATATTCAGAACCAGAAATTTTCAGGGGGAAAGAGAGTATTAATTATTACTTCATACCAATTGGAATAAACTGGGACTATTCTAGGAAAACTGATAATCCCACATATGAGGAAATGACAAAATAACCAGATAATCTTTTACAATGTAAAGGAAAACAAAAAGTATAAAAGAATAGTTGAAGGTAGGTAGTATTTTAATTATTTATTACTTAGAAAGAAATTAAAAATATATTCTAAATTTTGACATTGGTAAGTATTTTAAAATTTTGAAGATGACTATTAAAGTTAAAGAAATTAGTTGTATGATTTTCAATCTAATACAAATAAGTGGATTGAGAAAATATATAAAATGGTATAAAATATCATATATAAAATGTTAAATTACAATATGCCTAAAATAAGAAAGAAAACTAAATCTAGACTTCTTAATACTTATATAAATGCAAGTGGAAAAAATAATCAAGTTAGATGATCAGAATGAATTTTTAAAAATCTACCTAAACGCTAAGAAGAGATATGTCTAAACCATCAGCATAAAACAAAAATTAAGTAAAATGATGAAAAAAGACATACCAGCCAAATAATAAGTGAAAGTACTTCTACATTAATCTTAGACCAAATGGACATTAAGTCCCAAAAAGCCTTATTATTAAACCTAGATGATAACCACATATTACTGAAAGTTCATCGGAAATGTCAAAGTTTACATGCATCAATATAATAGTCTTTATATGTAATATAAAGTGGTGAAATAAGAAAAATGTAAAAATCTACCATTTTATTGGTATACATTAACATAGCTTTTGCAATAATTAATAAATAAAGCAGACCAAAAAATCTGTCAAGTTATCAATGATTTAAATATCACAATATTAAATTTGATATAATATGAATCTATTAAGCATTTGACTCAACAAACTGAGAAATGCACATTATTTTGAAGGAAAGGCGTTTTAGAATGACTTCAATCATGTATAATGATGCAAATATTTTAAATAAATTATTATCTGACCAAATTAATCAAAGCATAGAATTTGGGTCATGTAGTTATATCCCAGGAATGCAAGAATTGCTTGGCAATAAAAATTAAATTTTAAAAAAATTAACCTGTTTTACTACATTAATGCATCAAAGTGTGGTAGCCATGATCAGTTCAAGTAAACAATGGGTACCATTCAATATCTATGTTTGATTTTAACAAAACGAAAAAATAAGACGACATTTCTGTTTAAATGTAATTACCATTAAGAAGCTATAGTAATCATAATATTTAATGGAAAAAAAACCTAAAAGTTTTCTCTATAACATCAGAAACTGGATCTCTCCTACTAAATCCATTTAAGTTTTATTTTAAAAATAACCTTACTTATCACAATAAGGCAATAAATCTATTTTAAGAATATATGAATGGAAAGGAAGAAATAAGCCAGTGATTATTTGCCAGTGATATTATTAGGCAGGAAATCTGAAATTATAGATGAGTGATCTGAACTTACTAAGACAGTTTACCAGTTTAAAAATGTGCACCCAGAAACCCAAGGCGTGAACAGGGACCAAGGCCAAGGAGGCCAGAACGCTCACAGGGCCTCAGAGAGATGGAGAATCACGTGAGGAATGCCCAAGTGCTGGGAGCTGAAATTAGTTCTACAATTGTCCAGCTAGCTGTGCAGTGAGGTGAAGCAAGAGAATCTGAACCTCACCTGTATTCCCACTTCCTTCCAATGGTGTTTTGAGATCCTCATTATGAAGATCCCAGAATCAGCAAAGGGGCAAATGCCTGGAGATTCCAGACTGGAAAAGAAGATTCCAGGCAGGAATTTTAACAGATGACTTGGGAAGGAGCAAATCCATGTGGCTGCTGAAAAGCTGCCAGTGTCCTGAGAAGAGGAGAAGACACGTGGAAGCACAGAGAGGACGCCATATGACACAGAGAAAGAGGAATCCATCCACAAGGTGAGGAGAGACCCCTCAGGAGGAGCCTGCCCTCATCTCTATCTTCTAGCCTCCGGAGCTGAGAGAAACTAAATGTCTACTGTTTACACAAAAATAAGTAAATAAATAAACATGTGCAAACAAGAAGTTAATGTCTATTGACGAGGAACCAAGATGTCCTCAGAATAAGAATTTCTTAAACAAGATACAAAAAATTAACCCTAATGCAGATCTTTGATAAATTCAATTCCATTGCAGTGAAGAATTGCTCACCCATAGCACAATGACAGTGAAAAGGCAAGTCACAGAATGAGAGAAACTACAAAAATCTGTGCAAACGAAGGATACGATGGAAGATGGAATAGGTAAAGGTCCCAAAGGTGTCTTATTTCCCAAAATATTTTGAATACTTAGAATTCAGCTATTTGTACAAGGTATGATTGGTTAAAGGGTTCCAAATATTTTTATGGGTCTGTTCTAACACTAACTGATGAATAAAAGTGCTTAAACCCAAAGGCTTCATAAACATCCACTGTTGAGTGGCATCAAATGTGCTAAATGTTGATAACTATGCATGTGACTCATAATGTACTCTTCACATATTAGAGAGGAGTTGCTATGGCTTCCTAATGAAATGTTCCCAGGTTTTAAAATTTGAAACCAGACAGTTGGGGAAAGGGAGTTATGGGTAAATGCTGAGTACACTTATCCTGCTATCTTTCATAATTCGACTAAATTTGCTTGCCTCAGAGGAGGATTTGAAAGAAGAAAAAAAAATATTTTCCCTAAATTCTTTTACTCTAGTGTAATAAAATACAAGTGTGTATGCAGATTCATTTCATCACTGGGAATTGAAAATCTCTCGTTTGCAAAGAGAGTAGGATGTGAAATGGCAGCAGTTTTCAAAGTTAAAATTCCTTAGAGAGAAACTAAGAGAAGCAGGATTTAAAACTGAAAAAGACCTTTGGGGATAATCTCTTCCAATCCCTCCTGCTACAGTTGTAGAAATCTCATCTGCAAAGATGAGTTACTTACCCAAGGTCACCCAGCTAGCCAGTGACAAAGTAAGAGTGGTTTGTTTGTTTTTATATGAATCAATGGATTTCGATGTTAGAGTTACAAAGAAATAACTTGATGTTGAAATCTGATTTCCTGATGCATTTCTTACACTGTGGATTTCTGTAAACTTGTTTTCTGAATGCTGTTGTGGCTCCAGTTAAAAACAGATACTAGCAGTGCCTGACAGAGTAGAGCTTCCATTCCAGTTAAGCCAGATAAATGGACTCACCATTTATATAAACAGACTTAAGTTTTTCTTCTGCTGTAAAGTACTGTCTGAAGAATTTCCCCATAAAATAGGAATTAAAAATTTTTAAAAAGCACTACTAGCGCCAAAACCGGTTTGGCTCAGTGGATAGAGCATCGGCCTGTGGACTGAAGGGTCCCGGGTTCGATTCCGGTCAGGGGCATGTGCCTGGGTTGCGGGCACATCCCCAGTGGGAGATGTGCAGGAGGCAGCTGATCGATGTTTCTCTCTCGTCGATGTTTCTAACTCTCTATCTCTCTCCCTTCCTCTCTGTAAAAAATCAATAAAATATATTTTTTTTGAAAAAAGCACTACTAGCCTTAGTAGTAACTAGAATAACGTTTGTTATGTGTGCTTATGGGACACTCTTGCCTGCTGTTGTATTTGCTAATTCAAATACAGACCTAGTCATCGGCCTCAGGGAGCTCAGTAGGCTGTGGGGCAACAGTCAATCAGCTTTACTAGACGCTTAGAGCAGAGCCCCTTATGGCTGGGAAAACTTGAGCCTAATGTCTTTGACCTATTCCCTGACTTCCTGGAGAGAGGGAGGATAAAATGAGTTCTAAAAAGAGTATGCATCAGCTATGTTGGGCTGCTGTTGGAAGAAGGCTTATCTATCAGGAGGTGAGTGTGGCTAGAGCTCATGGGCCCTGTGAGAGCATGGGATAATATGAAGCTGGTACAAAAGGGTAGGAGATGAACCATGAAGAATCTTGAGAATTTTGGTTTTTATCTTAAAAACAAGAGGGAACCATTACTGTGTTGTAAATAGTGAGATTCTATGCCACATATGCATTTAAAAATAATCACTCGTGCCTGTCCGGCGTGGCTCAGTGGTTGAGAGTCGACTTATGAACTAGGTCTTCATGGTTTGATTCCTGGTCACAGCACATGCCTGGGTTCCAGCCTCGATCCCCAGTGTGAGCTGTGCAGGAGACAGCTAATCAACGATTCTCTCTCCCATCATTGATGTTTCTATCTCTTTAAAAAACAAGAAGAATCACTGTCAGAGACAGCAGGAGCATTGCTCAGTACTGCTGCTGGGTGGCTGTGAGTCCATATATTCTTCTCAGTTCCTCCCGGCTTCGTCGGGGTTCCTTTTTGAACCCTGCCCACCGTGCTAACAGGTAGGAACTTAGTCCAAGTTCCTCCTTTAGTCTCTGCTCACTAGTTACAGGTGTTAGGTCTGAGCCCTCCTGCCTGGGGCTGGGACTTCCTTGGATGCGGGGTAGTAGAAGGAGAAGCCATGAGAAGTTGAGTCTTTATTGCAGAAGCCAGTGGCATGACAGTCCGATACAAGCAAAACAGTCCTTTCACAGCAAAGTCTATACAGGCAGGCAGCCTGACACCGGCTGGTTAAAATGTACATCTTTCCCACAGAAGCGGCATTAGCCTCTGTGGCCACAGCTCTTATCTGAGCAGCCTCATGCTGCCTCTAGATTCACCGCCTCACATCATAGTGGTACCTAAGCTCTCTAATGCCTCCCCAGCCCAGCACACTGGCTGGTTAACGTGGTAGCTATATCTGAGCTCTCTATGAGCTCTTAGCCTTACATCGTAGCAGTATCAGCTCTCAGCTCTGAGCTTTCCTCTCACATGCACACATAGGAGCTACATTCTCTGTGCCTACCTCTCTGCTCCTCTGAGCTCTCTAGCCTCTGCTCACCTGCTCTCTAGCAGACTCCTGGTCAGTAACCTATATATTACTCCAGAGACAAAGAAGGCTAGTTGCCAGCAGTGACATCCATCATTTGGGTTACAGAAGAGCACAGTGAACCATGTGTCCTTGCACCCACTCATGGTACCTTGGCCTTGGGCAACCCTGATTAGGCTCATGCTCAGAGCTGCCTTGGCCATTCTGGTGTATTGACAATGAGGCCTCTGTGCTCCTATTGGCCTTGACTAGCTGGGGCTCCTGGTGTGGTGCCCACAATCACTCATATTCTCTGCGGACTTGAATTAGTTAACTTGTGTCTGTTTCCTTATCAGTAATATGGTAACTGTAGGTAGGATTCACAGTATAGAATCTATAATAATGAAAGCATAATATGCTAATTAGACAAGATGTCCTTCTGGATGACCTTTGCGATGAAGCCGGAGCTGTGAGGGAAGTCTGGTTCCCTGGTGTCGGAGGGAAGCCAGTGCCGGCAGCCAGGGGAAGGAAGGCCTACTCTTGCACGAATTTCGTGCACCGGGCCTCTAGTATCATATAATGCTTAATACCGTTAAGTGTTAATACCTTTCTGGGATAGTCTACAATTTTCACTTCTGAACACAAATCATAACCATAATTAAAGCATGCTATTTAATCCTCTGCTCATTTCTACCTATCACCTGGCCCCAGCACCTCTCACAGCAGCTCCTGGTAAACACTCCAAGGATGTAGCTAATTGACTCTTAGACAAAACAACCAGTTCATCTGGGTTAAAATTCTTCAATCAAATTACACAGACAGGCGTGTTTCTGGTGTGCTGCCTGCCCTTTCACACACCTTTTTTTGTTGTTGTTATCGTTCTTAGAGAGGACTGACAGGTTCTTTAGGCAATGTTCTGCTCAATTAAGTAAATAGCTACATGGGCATTTCTTTGAAATGCATATGAAGGAAAGTAGCAGCTTAAAGCCAACGTTTTTTGTTCGTAAACTGTGCCTTTACTAGATCTCTCTAAAACTGGTGGTTCCTGCTTGCCAGCAGTTTCACGCCCCCTGTAGTACTTTGGTACAGACTCAATTTCCCTGAAAACACTGCTCTTCCAATAAGAAAAGGCAATTTTAAAACTGGTGCATGTGTTTCTTGTCCCCTGCTGCCTGGGAAAGACACCTGAAGCTACAACTTGATCACCTCCAATGCATTCAAGAGGTACGTTTATTAATAAACAGTCTACACAGGATTTCAAATCCCAACACCTTCTGAAATGATCCTGTGCAGAAATTTCTAACACAGTGCCCTTGCTTATGGTCTTTACTAAGCACCAGCTCTTAGGAGACAATTTGACTGTAGACAACAATGTCTTTACTGGAGACTGGGAGCTGTGAACACAATAGCATATGCCTCTTCCAGGGCACTGCCTTGATCATGGCCCCTGCATATAACACGCACACCTTTCACGGGACTACATGCAAGGGTATGGGGACTTGCTACAGTTCTGCTGAAGGATATTTCAGAATTACATTCTTAATCAAGAATACATTTCTCTTATTTGAATTTAGCAATCTAATTTCCCCCCAAAGGTATCAGAATTAGATCCAGAAACTAATGACATGTAATAAACCTAGATGTGGTGTAATTTTGCATAAACATTAGGTTTTAAACGTGGAAAGTTTTGTAGATTTGTAATAAAAATAAGTAGCTAAGAGAGTTCAGAGGCTTATATGTTACATTAAATTTGAATCCAACCTAACATCTTTACTTGTTTTGGAGGCAATCGTTTTAAAAATAGACTTTTTAAAAAGATATGTAACCTCTAATTAACCTATATTTGTATTATGTGGATTCCAAGTACTTAGGTCTCCAAAATCTGTATATCCCAAAGTGTTATAACAATGGGTCTCGGGCTTCAATTTCATAAAATGGTTGTAATTTGCATCTCACTTTCAGAAAGCTTTTTAATGTTAAGTTTCTCCTTTCAACCCCCTGCTAAGTAAAATAAATGGATGCACATTAGGGTTCTGACCTGTTTAAGAGTCTGCTTTCTGAAGTACTATTCCTTACATGGGTAATAATAGTTTTATATTTAAATTACCAAATAGTGACTATGATTTGCCATTAACCAGATGACACTCTGTGAATTTCTTAGATGCTCCAACCTGCACCGACTCCTCCAGATACGGCTCATTAAAACTCCATAGCATTGAAAATCACTAGGGCAAACCTATCTATTACAAAGTTTTTTGATCTATTTTTTATTTACTATAACCACAGGCACAACTCTGTTACAACTGAATTATTATTAGAGTTCTCTAAGTAGGCTAGAAAGCTGTCAATGGACCATCTCTGCCTCCCTGCCCCAGCATCATAACAATATTCTGTTCAACTCCAGGTAAGTCCACTAAAAGTGACCATGACATACCAAGGAGGTTAGAGGTTCGGAGAGTCTACTTTAGCAGGAAGGAGTATTTACCACTAGTATTGTTTAGAGTTTCTCATTGATGGTAATGATAGAAAATAGAGCAACTTTCCACAGGGTTTTATTATTAGAATTTAATGCTCTAGAGAAAATGTTCCTGCTTTGCATGCTTACTGAAAAGGATTTATATTGGTTTGTTAAACTCTAACATGTTAAACTACTAGTTGTCTATACTATGTACACTATCTTCCTCCTCTTTGGAGGGGTGTTGCTCACTGAAGTGGGTATCTATTGCTTTTAGTGTGGGGGCTTTGTCTGGAAAGTTCTGCCTCCCCGGAAGCAAGCCACAGATGGCTGAGAAGTGCTGTGAGAGCCTGCGTTCCTGGCTATGTTTAGACAGCCACAGTGACTTACAATTGACCCAAACTTGGCCAATCAATACTCCCCACTCAGACTTTGGAACTGGTATAGAGAAGCAACCAATCAGAGAAAGTATACACTTCAAGGCCGTGCAGTTGCCATCTTCCACTCACAATGTGAACAGATGGCAAAACGCAATGACCTGGACTGAAAAGTGAGAAAATAATAAATGAGATGTTTGAAAAGAAGTTGAAACGACAAGCAGAGGATTAGTGACATCTTTGTGTGTATTTGAATTCTGAGAAATCTACCATGCACCTTTTTCTGCTTCTAATACACGCAGACACACACACACACACACACACACAACATGAATGCGTGCTTATACTAGGCGCCCTTATTTAAATTTTCCTTACTTGCTTTAACTGGTTTCTATCATTTGCCAAATAGTAAGTGTAAATCTTTGGCCCTGGCTGGGTAGCTCAGTTTATTAGAGTGTCACCAAGTTTGGGGGGTTGATTCCTGTACAAATCAATGTTTTTCTCTCCCTCTACCACTCTATCTAAAATAAAATCAATAAGTCAAAAATCTAAAAACATCTGTGAACCCTGATGGTGTATCTAAGTGGTTAGAGCATCAGCCTGTGCACCAAAGGGTCACAGGTTATATTACTGGTCAAGGGCATGAACTTGGGTTGCAGGTTTAATCCCATGTGGGGTAGACAACCAATCGATGTGTCTCACATCAATGTTTCCCTTTCTTTCACTCTTTTTTCTCCCCCCTCTCCTCCTCCCACTCTTTCTAAAAAAGCAGTGGAAACAAATATTCTCAGGTAAGGATTACCAACAACAAAATCTTTGAAAAATATGTTTTTATTATTTCTTAAAGACATGCAACTAATTTCTGTTGGATTTTATGAAGCAGATCCCTTATATCCAGTCTTTGCTTTTCATGTATCCATAATTTTGTTGTTCTTAATTCCAAATTTTGTGTGTCATTAGATTAAGACATCTATCTCTCCTTTTGAGTAGGCAACAATTTCTCTGTATTTTAGCCCCTTATTTTCCTTCTTAGTTACCTGTGTCTTTATGCTTTATTTTATGTCTTGAAGCTTGCATCTTTATTTTCATAATTCTGATCATATTTCAATGAGCAAGATATAGTTTTCATGGATAATGCACTATGGTTTGTCCCACAGAATCTTAAAGGTCTCAGGATATCTTGTTCCCCTGAAAACATCCTATCTAATAATAGACAAACATGGTAATTAACCATACCTCCGCTACACTTCCCATTGGCTAATCAGCAGGATATGCAAATTAACTGCCAACCAAGATGGCGGCCAGCAACCATGCAACTGAAGCGAACATGAGGCTTGGTTACCCCGGCAATGGAGGAAGCCAAGGTTCCCCACCTGCTGTGGCCTAGCTCTGAGCTCCAGATGCAACCATGTTGCAATTATAGAAAC
>NW_006294418.1:1180217-1191420 GCF_000327345.1 Myotis davidii
CTATGACGCACACTGACCACCAGGGGGCAGACGCTCAATGCAAGAGCTGCCCTCTGGGGGTCAAGGTGCTCTCACATGGGAGGAGCTCTGCTCAGCCACAAGCCAGGCTGATGGCTGCCAGTACAGCGGTGGTGGTGGGAGCCTCTCCTGCCTCCTCAGCAATGCTAAGGATGTCTGACTGCAGCTTAGGTCTGCTCCCCGCTGGTAAGTGGACATCCCCGAGGGCTGCCCAGCTGCCATTGGGATGTCTGATTGCCATCTTAGGCCCAATCCCCCAGGGAGCAGGTCTAAGCCAGCAGGTGGTCATCCCCCGAGGGGTCCCAGACTGCAAGAGGGCACAGGCCGGGCTGAGGGACACCCCGCCTCCACTGAGTGCACAAATATTTGTGCACTGGGCCTCTAGTATTTAATAATAGAGAATGTTTTATTAACCACCAAAATCTTAGAGGTAACCATTAAAAGACTCATTCTAGCTTTCCTAGGATAAATTATCATTATTTTCTATAAATAATTAAATTAAATTAAATTATTATTTATACAGAATCATCATTATCATTGAAACTGACATTCCCTAGTTCAGTTTATGATATTATCAATAACAATAAAAGTGTAATATGCTAATTAGACTGGACATCCTTCCAGACGACCTTCCAGATGAAACCGGGGCTGCAGCCACAGGACCCAAGCAGCTGCCACGGCTGCGAAGGCTTACTCTTGCATGAATTTTGTGCATCAGGCCTCTAGTGTATCCATAATTGGCCAAATAATTGAAATATATTAAAATAAAAACATATAAAACCCAATTTAAAATCTTGTCTCTCTAGTTAATTTTAAATATCCTATATAATAAAAGCCTAATATGCTAAATGTCTGACCCTTCAACCAGTCGCTATGACGTGCACTGACCATCAGAGAGCAGACACTCTGACTGGTAGGTTAGCTTGTTGCTGGGGTCCAGCCAATTGAGACTGGGCGAGATGGGGTGGACATGTCCTGGAGCCCTCCCATGTTACACGGGTGAGGTCCCTCAACCTTGCCTACACCCTCTCACAATCCAGGACCCCTCGGGGTATGTTGGAGAGCTGGTTTCAGCCCGATCCCCACATGCTAGTCCAAGGGACCCCACTGGTACACGAATCCATGCACCAGGCCTCTAGTTCTTAATAATAATGGCTACCTAATTTTACTCACTACTAAAAATAAATAAATAAATTTAAACTCAATTATTAGGCATTTTCCCCATTCCCTGCCTCTTCCATTCACAGTTGTACAGAAACGAATGAACTTCATCTATATCATAAATCTTACTAATAGTAGATCAGTAGATCAAAGGTCTTGGTCTAGAGTTGAGCCATAAACCATATTTTAGAAGTGAATAAATTCCAAAATGTTGTTTCAGTCTGTTTTCTTCCATTCACAGCCAATTTGAATCACTGCTAAAGGAAAATGTGGTGATGGGAAACCATCCAATTTTTCAAGAAGCATACAGGATCCACCATTGCCTTTAAGCAACAAAGGAGGCATTCCCCAGGCAACTTTCCATTCAATGAATAAGTGCATATGGGCTATCTACGTGCTGGCTGAGATCTTAACATTACACTTCAGTCTAACGCTCTGCCTAACCAACCTTCCTTACTCACCTTCCCCTTCACTGGTGTTAAGCCTGCTCAGTGATCTGAAGGCTCTATCTGTCTGCTCCTGCTCCATCTCCTTCATTCGTCTAGGAAGTCTCCCCCACTACAACTCTTTTGTGTCAACCTATGAACCAGGATAACATGGTTCAATTTCTGGTTAGGGCACATGCCTGAGTTGTAGGCTCAAACCTCAGTGGAGGCAGTCGATCAATGATTCTCTCTCATCACTGATGTTTCTATCTCTCTCTCCCTTTCCCTTCCTCTCTGAAATAAATAAAAATATATTTTAAAAAAAGTTTTAACCCAAAAACATTATATTAGACCCAGATACTTTTCATATCAGTAAATAATGTTCTGAGTTTCATGAGCCTGTAAAGCATGACTTTCATTTACACTTCTTGAAAAACAGTGTATGAAGAAATATTTTACCTAGCTAAGAGAATAGTTACATTTAAGAGTAAGTACAACAATGGAAACTCATGTACTGGAAGAACTGGTTATAAGCATTAAAGCCAGTTAATCATAATGCTAAGTATAAACTACTAGTTATAAACTGGTTGCCAAGTGAAATTTATTATGTCAAAATCATTCCTAAAAGACAAGAGACAATATAAAAATAATAACAAAGCAGGGTCTAAAAACACAGGTTATATTTTAAAATAGTGGTAAATGATGGTTAAGATAAAAAAAATATTATACATTTTTTCATATAATATGGAGAAAATTTAAAAGATTCAATTTAATCTTTGATAATGATAATTGGAGAAGTAAAAGTATAAATTACACACATGCAAACACATATAAACACACATGTAATTAAATGAAAGGTAATTAAATACTCACAATGTAAGACATTTTCATGGAAAACTATAGATATTCTGAAGGGAAATGCTAGTGTTTTCACCATTCCCACTCATAGTCTACTACTTTTGCCAAATTATTTGTTGCCCATTGCAAGCAAGACCTACAATATTGAGGAAAGTCACAGACCTGGTTGCAAGTATGTAAAATAGAGCCTTATAAAGGCAATGTTTAAAATTTACTCAGAATATCAACTATTAAAATGTATTGCTATTAAAAATTACATAAAACTGTTCCTCTATCTAACCAACATGAATTTGCTAAAAAAAAATAAATAAATAAAAAAATGGCATGTCCTATAATTCTGAAAAGCTAATTGTGCCAGGATTTATGATGAGAGAGTAAAAATAGAGTGGATCTCTTGATATTCCACACCTTTCTTCTGTTCTCTCTTTCATAACCCATAATAAGGATATGCCTTTCACTTCATTTTCGTGGAGAATGAGAGGCTTATTTTTAAACCCCATATAAAAGAGAGAACATAATTCTTCTTCCTATAAATCAAACACTATATTCAATAAGCATGGTACTCGGAAAATCCAAGGTCTTTAAGCAAAATGAAGGGACTTGATTATTAAAAGAAGGGCAAACAGCCTCTGTTAAGGACCTATCTGGTTAAAATGCATATTTCCATGTTTAATCTCGACATCCATTTTAGCTGTAAGATTGGGTAATGACTAGCTATTGTTATAATCTTTCAATTTGTCTGGGGTTTTTTTAAGTACTTTATAATACTTTCTTACATTTCCTTAAGATCAACACATTTTCTAGGTGGGCTTTCATGTTAAATAATTTACCTTATTTTCCAAATAAACTTCTAAAAATATTTCAGAATATCATTCCACTTCCATAGGCTGTTTTAAAAAAATCTATCTAATTTTTAAGCTGACATTTTTTGTACCAACAAGTAGAGAGTGATATTAAAGAGCATCTTTCACTTACTACAGTTCACCTAGAATTTTTAGAAATAAATGCTTTTCAGATAACAATATATTCCACAGAATCTGAATGAAGTGAATGTTTTATGCTCATTAAGGTATGTATGGATTATTTCTTTTGAGATGAAGAAAAATTCTAAACATATCTTCAATTATATAAGTTAGAGCTTTTGAAAAGGAAATCATATTATGGTCATTTTAATAAAAACTTCAAGGGAAGATCAAATGAGCAATGAGAATGTCTCTTTGATGAACATTCATAGCACTCAGCACAATTTTGGATAATAAAATAAATATTAAGTATATTTTCCTTATAAACTTCATCCTTTTGTTTGAACAACTATATCTTCTCATTTATTTTCTTTCCCTTTTGCATTTAAAATACCATGTCAAATACTTAACTTTTGAAAACCAGTATTTTTAAGAGAAGAAAACAAAAATCTTAAAGACGTAATTGCAGTTAACTAATATTTGAAGTTTGATTATGTAGAGACTAGAGACCCAGTGCATGAAATTCATGCAGGGGAGGGAAGGGGTGTCCCTCAGCCCAGTATAAGACCAGAAGATGTCTGCTCGACCTGGTCTAATTAGCATATTACCCTTTTATTAAGTATAGATGTACTGAATGTCTGATTCTTTGACAAGCAATGGAACAAGTTGGTGTCCTCCCCAAATCCATAAATTTTTCTACTTACAGCATTCAAGGTTGAGTTGAACAGGACCAAATGCAAGATGAGGTGAAAGAAGTCAAATATAGGGTAGGCAAAAGTAAGTGTACAGTTGTTCACAGGAAAAAGTGATATAGGTTATGATTCTTACAATAGCTTTATTAACCCTGTGCTCTGCATACTCATATCTGTAAACCTATTTTTTCCCTCCCTCCCCTGTATATAAAATCCAGACATCCTTGCTGCATAAAAAAAGTCTGAACTATAAATATTTCTAAGATAGCAAGTCATCACCTCTGGAAATTTGGTTGTCCCTTAGTGACAATCTCTGAATATGGCAATATATTTGTATTTTCACTTAACTTTTCTCCTCTGATTATTCTTTTATATCACTTAGCTCACTAACTTGAGCACCAATATTAATGTTGCTGCCACATTATTGCCATAAAAATGTAAAACCTTAAATGATGCATTTGACTCTGCTTTTATAAAAAAAGTGAAGCATCACATTTAAGAATGGAGCAAAATGAAGATTCCATCCCCATTTGAAAATAATTGCTAAATAATTCATATAGTTATTATTGTAGCTCAAGGTAGACAAACAAAAACAAGAAATGTGTTAACTAAATTAGTATCAGTTCACTTTACCTACAGACAATTGGATAATTGTTAAGTTTGTATTAGCCAGAAAGTTAAAGTATCCCTAAAAGACAGGGTAAGTATACTAACCTAGATAATAGATGAGTTTTCACTAAAAACAACTAATGTATTGTACAGAAAAAAAAAACAAACACATGTCTATTAAACAAATATGGTAGATGTTCTGATAGAGATATCTTGAGATAAACTTACAGATTAATTCATAGGTTTGCTGAAGTACAGAGTGGCACGTGAGTTTTTTTTGTTTTTATCACTTTTAATTTTAAATATAGAAACTGCTTCTGAAAACAGTGGTGTGGGAATGATCTGGGATTAAAGGCCTCAGTTTCAAGATTGGGGCATTAGGATAAATATTTTGAAGTGACAGATGATGAAGGGAAGTTCTGGATATGGAATCCTGAAATATATTTCCTAAGACCAGTAGGAATGGCACCTAAAAAGCACTTAAAAAGCACTACCAGTAAAACAATTATTCTCTTACTCATCTATACATAGATATATAGCTAAGACCTCTTTTCTTTCAAATGTGCTCAATATATGCCTTACTATGAAAAACATAAGTTTATTATATGTGGGAGATTTTAAGTTTCAATAAAAGTATTCTTTCTATAGAGAAATACTCTTAAAGGACAGCCTATCCTCTGAAACTTGAGCTATCTAAGAAAGTTTTCTGTTGTGTTTGTTTGTTGTTGTGTGGTTTTCTTGTGTGTGTTTTTTCTCTTTTTTTGCGTATTCAGATGAGCCCCCCTCACTTGGAAATATTTAAATGATAATTCATTAACTCCGAAGGTGGACAATTTCATGGAAGAAATTTAATTTTTTAATGTACTGGGTGAACTCAGTAGAGACTTTTGGTGGTATCATTTTTGTTTTAGACTCTGTTGAGGCTTGACTGCAAGTGTGTGTCTGTGTACATATCTTTACATGGTTCTTCACGAATAACCTTTTCAAGTGTGCAAAACACTTAAAAGAGAGTCAGGTTTGGTAACAATATAGATAGAAATATGTGCCATAAGTCATTTTAAAACATGTACTTCACTAGAATGCTGTCCTAGAATGAACACACAAATGATCCATTTCTTTTCCCTCCCTAGTCACATAATTACCACCTTTTTGAGTGGGTTCGCATTCAGCACATTGATCTGAAATGAATACCAATTGCCAATAGGTCCGAATGTATGTAAAACAACTAAAGTAAGGCTGCTAAACTGGGGGTGGGGAGGAATGAAATACATCTACCCTTCTACTGCAGGATGATTAAAATAGATAAATACCACTGCTAGAGATAATTATCAGATTTCAGAGACCTCCCTTTTAATCGTCTGCTCTGAATGGGAGTCGTACTTTGTGGACCCTCAAATGCATACTCCTTTAAAAACTCATAATGATAATATCACAAGGAACCTCAGGAACTATTTCATTTACAAATCATAGAGAGAATGCTAACAAGGCAAGACAGTGGCAGACCCTGGAAGTCTGAACCTCTTTTAGAGTTCCTATATCAGAACATCTTTCAAACTCAGAAGTAACATGTCTTAATCATTAGCGTGGATTATATATACCATTCATTCACTTACTCATGCAAGACACAATTATTGATTACCTGTCACATGTAATATTGAGCGCTGTCATATGTAAAACTCTCTGGTAAATGTTGGGGCAAGACAACAATAAATTGAAAGAACAGTGAATTAAGCCACACTGATCCAAATGTATGGTAATAACCTGTCAACTGAAATTCATATTACTTTGCTATTAATCTTCTCAAAGCATAGTTCTACTCAATTCATTTCCCTGTTCAAAAACGTCCAATGGTCACCTCTATAACCCTTGGCACAGGCAATTACTAAGAGAAAAATGTCTGAGTTTTACTTTGTGATTTGATGCCCAGCATCTATTTCAGGAATATATTTTCTATTATTCCTCTTCACCTTACCATTGATATTGCCTACATTAAAAAGCGTCCTTGGTTAGCTGGCTTTGGGCTTCAGTAGGACTGGTTTAAAATACAATTCTGCTGTTTTGTAGTCAGTGGTTCTTCGGCAAGTTACGTTGCTTCAGCTTGTAAAGTTGGATGGTACCCAACTCATAAGATTGGTGTAAGGATCAAATAAGGAAACTCCTAAAGCACCTAGAGAAGGGCGGCTAGCCCAGGAGGGATGCACTCCATATCTGACTGCCAGATGCAGTATTTATTATGGGTGCGTGCGCAGTTAGCTACAAGTGTGTATTGAACCCTCACAAACGGGGTTAAAAACTTTCCCTCTGCCACTTACTAGATATATGGACTTGCATTGGTTGCCTAACATCTTCAAAGTTAATTTTTAAAGTGGGAAAATTATAGTTCTTATCTCAAAGGGTTTTTGAGAGTATTAAGTGAAACAGAAAAAAAGCTAAAATGTTGTTTGGCACAAAGCACTCCAGAAATGCTCTTTAAAACAACATGCATATTGTGCATTATTTTAGTAATTATTATTGTAATTGCTGTTTTCATTATCTCCTTTGCCTTCATGTCTTCATGCTTTTCATAGCTCTGGGAACCCTCCACTGGATATGAGTTATCTCTTCTAACCTCCTGAAGTACTTTATCCAGAGGACCTTTCTTATGACATGCTTCAGTTCTTATTTTGTTGCACAAATATTTTCAATATTACTTATGGAATAATTTCCACATACAGAAAGCTATAAAGAATAGCAAAATGAATACCTGTGCTCCCATTGCCCAAATAAGAAAGTAACTTCTGCTAATCAAGAGATTATAACAACAGAGAACATTGGAAAAGACTAAAAGAAGGTATCTGCACATCACATAGTCATCTGAAGCTGCTATATAGCCCTTCCTGACCAAGGTTGCCATGTAAAATACAGGATACATGGTTACACAGGAATTGTAGATAAACAGCTCATAGTTTTTAGAGTAAGTATGTACCAAGGACGGCACCCCTCTCCATTCCTCTGAGGTAACCTTTCATAAATATGTCATTGGACATTTCCCTGAATTTCTCTATACTTTCATTATGTCTACTCTACCTACCACATAATATTTTTACATGTTTTACATGATCAATGGTAACATACTACATGTATTTCTGTATCTTTATTTTTTCTTAAAACATTTTGTGAGAATTTAATGAATGAGGCCCTAAGTCCAGAAATCACAAGGTCAACAGACATGAGGATGGTTCCAGGACAAGCGTGTGAAGTTCCCCAACTCGTTCTCATGTGCAGCCATGTCAAGGAGCAGCGTTCTTCCTACGGTTCAAATATTTGTCTAGTCAAGAGATCAAAGTCACAGCTAAGAGACAGTAACCTGCCTGACAAGTGAAAACTATCCTCAGCTCAGTGTTTTGTCTTCCTCCAACTTGACAAGTTCCATCTTCTCTTCCTATTATTCCCATGCTATGCATCCCTAGGACATCAAGAGTGAAAGCCTCGCCCCAGCTGTCCTGGCTCAGTGTTTGAACGCTGACCTATGAGCCAGGATGTCACTATTCCTGCTAGGCCTGGGGGCTTGATCGCAGTGTGGGGTCTGGAGGAAGCAGCCAGTCACTGATTCTCTCTCATCATTGATGTTTCTATCTCTCTATCCTTCTCCCTTCCTCTCTGAAATCATTAAAAACATATTCAATTTTTTAAAAAAAGCATGAAAACCTCCAGCTCTTTGCCCTTCCCAGATTACCTGGTTCTCACTTTTAACTTTGGGATTAATTAATGATGTGGCTTTGATTCACAGGAGGTGGACATTCCAGTGAGAGTATTTTGAAGAAAGCACTTGTGAAACGGTGATAAGATAAAAGATAAACAATTAGCATTTTCTCAACAGAGACAATCCTCCATACATGACCACAAAATAACCATGATTATAACTTCATTTTAACCAGCTTTCCTTGAGGCAAAACCTCTTTTCAAAAGATTAATTACAGTAGCCTGATGATGCTAGCCTATGACCTCTGCCTTCTACCATAGGAAGCATTCTCCCTCCACCAATATTTCGATCTCAAGTCTGACTCATTGAACAGCCTGAAAATGTTTCACTCATGAGGTGCAGGCTTAGGGCTCCTTCAGAGAGGTAAGTCCTTTATTCGACACTTTAGGGGTGAATTAACAATTGAGCTAAGTAGCCTTTTTAACTGTGGGCAGAATTTCTTCTTTTACATTAACTGGATCAACAAAACCACTCGCACAGAGTCCTACATTGTCACGCTGACTTTGTTCAGAAGGCAGTGCTGGTGCATTAGAGAAGGCAGCTGGGTGGCACAGCAAATGTGTCATTTGCTATTTAACATCTCTGTGACCTGGGTTTAAATTTGCCATGGCATAAAATGCAACCTCAGTTCTCTCAGAAGGCTATTAAGTCATTCCCAGTAAGCCTTGTGGAGAATTTAAAACACTAAAAGATTCCTTGTGTCCCACCCCCAACTCTTATTTGAAAAGATAGCAAAGTAGTTTATTTTTCTTAAAGGGAAAAATGGTAGATTATTTTGTTTAAAAGAAAAAAATGATGGGCTTGACAATCCAACAGATATGCTAATACATCTTGTTTATTTCATTTTTTTTAAATCTATCTATTGTGCCTCAGCCAGCATCTTAGGGGAAATATAACTGTCCTGTGTGTGGTTTTTAATCGAGCTACTATTCAGGAATGTAAGTTCTTTTCCTTGTTTGTTTTAGGGTAAAAAAAGAATGGAGAGCTTTAAAATAGGTGTTTCCTCCCTTAAAAGCCTCATTAACTACATTATGCTGTATAATATTCTGATTTCTCCAACATCTGAATGTCAGAATGAACTGAAGCTGTAACTTTATAAATTCAGACTAGTGTAAAGTCTATTTTTCATTTAATTAATTCTAAAGGTATTTTTGTTTTAATATTCCATTTTGTTACTCCCTGCATACATTGACATAATGCATTCTTAATTCTAAATTTCCTGTATACTTTCTCCTTACCCCCTGCTCTTTCAACAATCCATTCAAATTCAATTTCTCTCAATAATGGATCAATGTGTAAATTAATCAGGCTTATTTACCACCTAACTTTCACAGCCAAGTCCTCAAGCACAATTTTTTTTTTTTTTTTAGTTCTGTCTTCCTCTGTTTGGTCTTTTCCTAGGATACCAGCCTCTCTTTTGAAGCTGGCAAGAAACATTTTCTGAAAACAGAAGTCCAGTTTACTATAGCAAACAAGGTGCTAATTGTTTCCAATGACCTCAAATAATCTTTGTCATTCATTAAACATGCCATTCGGAATGGTGGCAACCTTTTCTTTTTGCCTTACTGGTACATAAAGTCAGAACTGCAAAATGTAAGGACCTTCATTCATTGATAGAATTCACTTACAGAATAATATTATCAAACTAGTGAGATGATGAGCAATACCACTGCCGCCATCACTTGTTGACTGTCTACTATGTATACTTAATGTGCCAACCTGGCAATTTTCAAATGTTTGTATATATTGGATTCACCTGAGAATCTTGTTAAAAATTGTGGATTGGTGTAATGCACAGTATTTTACTGAATCAAAAATGTATTAACCGGTGCTGTCCAAAAGAAATACAAGGTGGAACATGTAGGTAATTTTAAAGATTTTAAAGTCACATTAAAAAAAATTAAAAAGAAACAGGTGAAATGAATTTTCAAAATATTGTATTGAACCTAAGAAATTCAAAATATTCTCATTGCAACATACAATCAACATGGAAATGTCATTAAATGGAAGATTTTACAGTTTTTGCACCAAGTTTTGTGCATTTTATGACTATAGAGTATTTCAGTTAGGACTAAACATATGTCAAGTGCTCAATAAATACTCGTGGATAGTATCTACTGAACTGCACAGCACAGTACTAGGGAGCTAATCTCTGGAATCTGCATTTTAAGTAAGTAACCAAGTTGTTTTTAAAGCACGTAGTTATCGCCTACTCCCAGGAAATCGTCCTATATATTTTACAGAGCAGTAAAGGTGTGTAGAAATGAAACTTTCTTCCAAAAAGTTTATTTTCTAGTGGAGTCACATGTATATAGACACATGCTAAAATAAGTATAAGAGAAGCTAAACACAAGAAATACAATGAGCGACATAGAAACATGTGTCCTGGAATTTCACGAGAGAGAGAGAAAGTTTATCTGTGGGAATTAAAAAAAATGCTTAGTGGAGAAGACAGAATGCAATTTGAATATAATAAAGATGGTGAGATTCAAAGATGGTAACTGACTTTTCTAAAATCCTGCAGCTAACTGGAAGCAATTCTAAGAGTCTATTCCTATCTGAAGCTTCATGAGTCCCCCAAGCTAAAGACCTAGTGACAATCGAATTCCATGACAGGACACAGGCACTTATTCCATTTTACTTTTTCTTTGCTGTTCCTACATACTGCATTTCCCAACTCAAATGCATTTAATTCTCAAGATTACTATCCTCAAGATAATATCTAAATATATATAT
>NW_006294418.1:1192359-1197695 GCF_000327345.1 Myotis davidii
AGTTGCTAGGCTGCCAGAGGGATGTCTGACTGCCAGCTTAGGCCCAATCCGCTTGGATAGCAGGCCTCAGTCAGCAGATGGTCATCCCCTGAGGGGTCTCAGACTATGAGAGGGCACAGGCCGGGCTGAGGGACCCCCCTCCGAATGCACAAATTTTTGTGCACTGGGCCTCTAGTATATATATAAGACCCTAATATGCAAATAGACTGAACGGCAGAACAACCAAACAATTGGTCACTATGATGTACGCTGACTATCAGGGGGCACACGCATAAAATTGTGGGCATCAGCAACAAGCAGTAGAGCGCAGAACATGGTGTGCATCAGCTATGGCAGGATGGTGGAACAGGTGAGCAGAGGTACCAGACCAAGGCAGGGCGCCGATCGCTGTCATTGGGGTGAGTCTCTGGTGGTTACTGAAAATTCTTTGCTCCCACATGCCATGGTCCTGCCAGGTTCTCGCACTTGCTGCTGGCGTCAGAGCTGCCAGCACCCGGCGCCGGCCCCATTCACTCAGTACCATCAGATGTGAGCAGCAGCTGCCAGCCCTGATTGCCCCTCAGGGCTTCTCCACCTCCCCCCGCTCCTTAGGGGCAATTGGGGGCAGCAGTTGCTTCTCATACCCACAGCCAGTGACAGCCCTGCTAGCATCCACAGCTGGTGCTGGAGCCACCACTCTCACCTGCTGCCAGCACCAGGCACCGGTCCTGATAGCTCAGCAACTTCAGTGAGTGCGAGGGAGACCAGCACTGTCAGGCGCAGGGAGAGGAGTTGCCGGCAGACAGGGGACCAAGGGCTGCGGTGGGAGGGGCTGAGTGGGGTTGCGGAGAATGGGCCAAGACCCACCCCTGTGCCCACCACAGCCTCGCAGCCCACAGTTCCTTTCACAGTGCACCAATTCGTGCACTGCGGCCCCTAGTGAATTTGTAGATTGTAATTTTTGGTGCTCCACAGTATTTCTGAAGATAGAGGTTTTCTTCTTCAGAGTTTCTCTTTTCCAACCTGCCCATCACTCGTTTCTCCTGAAATGCTCACAGCATGCCCAGCATAGTTCAGTAGTTGAGTGTTTACCTATGAAGTAGGAGGTCACAGTTCGATTCCCCATGGTCTAATTCCAGGTCAGGGCTCATGCCTTGGTTGTGGGCTCGATCCCCAGTGTGGGTTGTGCAGGAGGCAGCTGGAGACAGCCAATTGATGATTCTCTCTCATCACTGGTGTTTCTTTCTCTCTCTCCCTCTCCATTCCTCTCTGATATTAATAGAAATATATTTTAAATGCTCTCAAATACTTCTTGAGTTCTAAGATACCAGAAATATTTAATTCCCAATCTCACTCTATTTTTTTTTTTTTTTGGTAAATTTATAACACTATTTGGTGGAATTATAATGTCATTATAATATTACAATTATCGGCTTTAATTTAAAACTTTTGGTACTGGAATCTTTCCAATAATCTAAAAACCATAGATAAACCACACAAAACATATTAGGGCTTAAAACCATTTAAGGGAACTATATTTAAAGACTATATTGTTTTATTTAATTAATAGTTAAATTGAAGAAATCTTTTAACAATCAATTCAGCTTTTTACTATTAAATTTAAGCTCAAATTCCCAATTAATAACTGTTCATGAAGTGAAAATGTGATTAATTACAAATGCTAAAGCAGCATAATTTAAATTCTTAACTTAGTTACTTCATGATGTATAGCAAAATGCAGCATTTGAAATAATTATTTATAAAAATTATTTGAAAATAATTATGAACCAACCAAGAGGTAATGTGGTCAAATTAAATTTAACTTAATTTCCTAAACTTGTAATCATTTTTTCAATGAGTCATTAGAACATGGTATTTCTGTGAAAACTAGCACTCTTGGCTCATTGGGTCAGATCACTGCCCTTTGACACTTTATGATTTTAATGCAGAGAAAATAATCTACACAGTCTTTCATTTTCTTTTACTTCTTTTTTCATTTTGACTATTGCAAAACAGAGGACAGGACAAAACTTGTCTATTGGGTTTAAAACCTAAGTATACATAATAGTCTTTTCTCCTGTTTGTTTGTTTAAGCAATCTTATCCTTAGTATGTCACAGGACTTACAGGCTTACAGGCTTTCAATGCCTTTAACTGGTATGGGTCAACAGCTTAACAGAATATACTTAAAACTAAAACACATAACAGCTTTCTACAACAGAAAGCAACATGAGATACACAGTAAACTTTTTTCCTACGTTTCCCATTAACCTGAAAGTGACATCCTCTATCCATTGTACGACAAACAATAATTGAAAATTACAGAGAGAAAAGTAGGAAAAACTAGAAATTCTACTCAGTTTATGTTCAATACTGACGTCTGAAATGGTGTGATTTCCAAAAATACTAAAGTTCTGGGTGTAAATGGAATATATATTCTTAAAAACCTCAGTATTTGATGTTTTGCCTTATCTGCCTCTCTCTCTCTCTCTCTCTCTCTTTTTTTTCTCCCCATAGAATTCTTCAGCCTGTTAGTAACGTTACTGTGTTGTTCTCAGAGAGACTGGGGGAAGGCATTGAGGGTCTTTATTCTTCCTGTGTCTGGAGGGGAAGTATATATATATACACACACAGAGATGATGTCATCTATTATTTAACAGGTAATATTGATAACAGATGATATAATCAATGATCCCAGGTGAATTAATTAATTTGGCGAAAGTCATCACGTTTTATTTATTTTTTTAAATTTATGTTTATTGTCGCAATAAAGATATTACAGATGTTCCCTTGTCCCCCATTGACCACTTCTACCCTTCACCTGCCCCCCACCCGAGGCCTTCATCACACTATTATCTGTGTCCATGGGTTATGCAAATATGCATATAAATTCTTTGGTTAATCTTTCCACAACCACCTTCCCACTCCTGCCTTCTCTCTGAAATTCATCAGTCTATTTCATGTTTCTATGCCTCTGTATCTATTTTGTTCACCAGTTTATTTTGTTCAATAGATTCCACATATGAATAAGATTATATGATACTTTTCTTTCTCTGATTGGCTTATTTCATTTAGCATAATACCTCCAGGTCCCTCCATGCTGTCTCAAAGGGTAAGAGAGCCTTCTTTTTTATACCTGCACTAAAGGCCCAGTGCACGAAAATTTATGCACTTGGGGCGGGGGGGGAGGCGGGGGAGGGTGGCCCTCAGTCCAGCCTGTGCCCTCTTGCAGTCTGGGACCTCTCAGGGGATGTCACCTGCCAGCTTAGGCCTGGTTCCAGGGGGATAGGGACTAAGTTGGCAGTCAAAACATCCCTCTTGCAGCCCAGGAGCCCTCGGGGATGTCCAAATGCAACTCAGGCCTGCTCCCCACCTAACCCACAGTTGGACATTCTTAGAGCTGCTGAGGAGGTGAGAGAGGGTTCTGCCACCACCACTGTGCTTGCAGCCGTCAGCCCAGCTTGTAGCTGAGTGGAGTTCCCCCTGTGGGAGCACACTGACCACCAGGGGGCAGCTCCTGCATTAAGTGTCTGCCCCTTGGTGGTCAATGTGCATCATAGCAACTGGTCGTTACCCCGGTCTTCCACTGTTCAGTCAATTTGCATATTACTCTTTTATTATATAGGATAGTATTCCATAGTGTAAATGTACCACAGGTTTGTTATCCACTCATCTACTGATGAGCACTTGGGCTGTTTTCAGATCTTAGCTATAGTAAATTGTGCTGTTATGAACATAGGGGTGCATATATTCTTTCTGATTGGGGTCATCATATTTTAGATGAAGCTAAAGTAAATAATGAAATTAATACAGGGTATTTCAAAAATGTATACACATAATGCCTGTAGATTTTATTACATTTTGAAAATGAAATGTATTTTAATAAACACTGCCTTTACAATTATTCCAAGTGTGTATACATTTTGTGGGGACACCCTATATTTCTAAGCTCAGATTTATCATTTTGCAAATGAAAAACTTGAAGTTAATGTGTGGTATATCTCCAGATGCCTTAAATTATATTTTCCAACAGAGATTATTCATAATGACTTCAATATTTTGACTACCTTTACACAAGAACTTTTAACCTATGAAAAATGACAATTTTGTATGGTGCAGTCTAATAGTTTTCTGTGTACAAAGGCAGAGCTCATTTGTTGAGCATAGTTCACAGTTCACTCTAAGGTAATAAGGATATCCATCTTCTTTCTATATTCATCAATCCTTAATAGTCATAGGGACAAAATATTTTTGTTAAGCATATGTGGACCTAGAACTGAACTCAGCTAGGCAAGTTGCTAAGGTAACCTCGCTGGGTAGGGAAGACTAGACCCAGCTGGGTTGGGGAAGAAGACTCATGGGAGACATGAGCTTTAAAATGTATGGATGTTGCCAAGACAAGCAGCTTGGACATAACTCATTCCAAGGCACGATTCTTTGAAATAACCAATCAGCACACTCCCCTCTTCTCTTTCTGCCCCACTGGGTTCCTGGCAGGGGATATGCTCCCCTCTGCCAACGAGGCTTAGGGCCATGTGTGACTCCACACCTGAATTAATGGAGTTTAATTAGCTCGGATGATGAACTACACTTGTCTGTAACATGGAACGGAAACTCTGGACACTGGCCTGCTTTGGAACCCCAGCTATACCTTTTCCAGGACTGGCTTCTCCCAATAAGCTTTGCTTCTGCTCACCATTTATGTCAGCGAGTTCATTTGTCAATATTGTGAGACAACAAACTAAGACCTGACCACTGCATTTTGGTTTCACTTACGCTGTGTTTTGTCTGAGACATATAAAGAAAAAAGTACTCAAACTGTAACTGAAAAGCCTAACACGTATGTTCTCCATGAAAAATACTGTGTTTCAAGAGACTCAATTACACTTAAAAAAGCTGAGTAAAGGTTATCTATAAAAATACCTAATAACCATTATAGGCTTTTGAACTATAAGCTAAAAATATAGAGCAAGATGATTGTTTAATCACATATTTGAGCATGAGAATGGCATAGCCTTCTATAATTCTGTCACCAATCCCTCCCTCCTTTTTGTGCAATGATGGTAGGAGAGAATTTGAGGTTTTCCCTCACAATTTTTTAGGGGCCATATTTATTCATTTTTTTATAATCTCTGCAGAAACTAGAATAGCATCCTATAATTAGTGGTTTCCAACAAGTCATTGTGGAATAAGCACAAAGATAAATGGTGGGGAAAGAAGACTATACTTTGGATGCGGAACACACAATACAATATACAGATGTAACCTATATAATTTTATTAACCAATGTAACTCCAATAAATTCAATAAAAATATAAAATGCAAGCAAAATATTAAAATATTTTTTCAATCTAATAT
>NW_006294418.1:1198007-1206409 GCF_000327345.1 Myotis davidii
CAGCATAGCAACTGGTCGTTACCCCGGTCTTCCACTGTTCAGTCAATTTGCATATTACTCTTTTATTATATAGGATAGTATTCCATAGTGTAAATGTACCACAGGTTTGTTATCCACTCATCTACTGATGAGCACTTGGGCTGTTTTCAGATCTTAGCTATAGTAAATTGTGCTGTTATGAACATAGGGGTGCATATATTCTTTCTGATTGGGGTCATCATATTTTAGATGAAGCTAAAGTAAATAATGAAATTAATACAGGGTATTTCAAAAATGTATACACATAATGCCTGTAGATTTTATTACATTTTGAAAATGAAATGTATTTTAATAAACACTGCCTTTACAATTATTCCAAGTGTGTATACATTTTGTGGGGACACCCTATATTTCTAAGCTCAGATTTATCATTTTGCAAATGAAAAACTTGAAGTTAATGTGTGGTATATCTCCAGATGCCTTAAATTATATTTTCCAACAGAGATTATTCATAATGACTTCAATATTTTGACTACCTTTACACAAGAACTTTTAACCTATGAAAAATGACAATTTTGTATGGTGCAGTCTAATAGTTTTCTGTGTACAAAGGCAGAGCTCATTTGTTGAGCATAGTTCACAGTTCACTCTAAGGTAATAAGGATATCCATCTTCTTTCTATATTCATCAATCCTTAATAGTCATAGGGACAAAATATTTTTGATAAGCACATGTGGGGTGCTAAATTAAAGTTTCATTTCAACGTAAGTATCTTTCATTTGGAATCTAAAAGATATCAACACACTTCCCCTTGATGGTTAAGAAAACTTTGTTTTTGGTAATCCAGTGTCATAATTCGCTAGAAAATACTTGATATTGGTCAAATAGATATGTTCACATTGCATTAAAAATGTTTCAGGATTCGGCTGCACAAATATTCATCTTTAGCCAACAATGGTGACACCACCACGGCAGAGTTGCTAAGAGTGAATACTGGTGCCTATAAGGAGATAGAAGAAGGCTATGATGGCTAGGCCGTCAGGGTGGGGAGTGGGTAAGGCATTGCAGATGTGAACAGGATACAGCTTGCTGACTGCACCACAGAGACAAACAAAAGGACCTAGAACTGAACTCAGCTAGGCAAGTTGCTAAGGTAACCTCGCTGGGTAGGGAAGACTAGACCCAGCTGTGTTGGGGAAGAAGACTCATGGGAGACATGAGCTTTAAAATGTATGGATGTTGCCAAGACAAGCAGCTTGGACATAACTCATTCCAAGGCACGATTCTTTGAAATAACCAATCAGCACACTCCCCTCTTCTCTTTCTGCCCCACTGGGTTCCTGGCAGGGGATATGCTCCCCTCTGCCAACGAGGCTTAGGGCCATGTGTGACTCCACACCTGAATTAATGGAGTTTAATTAGCTCGGATGATGAACTACACCTGTCTGTAACATGGAACGGAAACTCTGGACACTGGCCTGCTTTTGGAACCCCAGCTACACCTTTTCCAGGACTGGCTTCTCCCAGAAAACGTAAGCTTTGCTTCTGCTCACCATTTATGTCAGCGAGTTCATTTGTCAATATTGTGAGACAACAAACTAAGACCTGACCACTGCATTTTGGTTTCACTTACGCTGTGTTTTGTCTGAGACATATAAAGAAAAAAGTACTCAAACTGTAACTGAAAAGCCTAACACGTATGTTCTCCATGAAAAATACTGTGTTTCAAGAGACTCAATTACACTTAAAAAAGCTGAGTAAAGGTTATCTATAAAAATACCTAATAACCATTATAGGCTTTTGAACTATAAGCTAAAAATATAGAGCAAGATGATTGTTTAATCACATATTTGAGCATGAGAATGGCATAGCCTTCTATAATTCTGTCACCAATCCCTCCCTCCTTTTTGTGCAATGATGGTAGGAGAGAATTTGAGGTTTTCCCTCACAATTTTTTAGGGGCCATATTTATTCATTTTTTTATAATCTCTGCAGAAACTAGAATAGCATCCTATAATTAGTGGTTTCCAACAAGTCATTGTGGAATAAGCACAAAGATAAATGGTGGGGAAAGAAGACTATACTTTGGATGCGGAACACACAATACAATATACAGATGTAACCTATATAATTTTATTAACCAATGTAACTCCAATAAATTCAATAAAAATATAAAATGCAAGTAAAATATTAAAATATTTTTTCAATCTAAAATATGTTTTTACAATCATTAGAATTTATGTTAAGCTAAAGTGGCCTTTGTATTTACAGGAATTGTTTTTGTATTTAAAAATAGATTAGAAATTTGAAACTGGAAATATTTATTTATATATTTACTAAAGAATTAATTGTTGAATAATTTTCACACATTAGGCATGTAAAATATAATTTTAAATATAATACTTTTTCCTCTATTTGAAGTCTATATCTTACCATAGATAATAAAAATGTATTCAATAGGGATGTAGGCAATATATTTTATTGTTTCTACTTCTTTATGGAGGTATGATACTGAATACATAAATTTCAATTGTATGTTTTAATATTGCCTGAGAATAATCAATTGATACTCTGTTGCTGCTATTTTGACCTACTTAGTAAGACAAGATGTTGGATTAAGAAAATTTATATATATCTGGTATATATATATTTTTGCTAACCTGCTAAAGATATTATTTCAATTACTGAGAAAATCTTTATGTTATAAACTAATTTGGCGGCTATGATGATGCTAAAGCTACTGAGTAGAGAGGCATGAATACATTGCCTAAACACTTTGGCTAATTCTACCAAGTAGCATCTTACTCACCCAAAGCTGGTTTTAAATCAACACTTATACACAAAGCTCTTACCATCGAGTCTTACTATTTTTCAAATTCATATACCTAATATATTTTGTTAAATATATATTAAGAAGAAAGAAAATTTAAGTGAAGCCTATTTAATTTAAGAATATTTTAGTACCTATAGTACAGGACAGTAAATAAATCAGGACAAAAATCTTTTTGCTTTCATTAAACTTACAACCTAGTAGAGGAAAATAGTAAGTAAAACACTGCATAGTATGACCAGAAGTTTTAAATGCTGTGAAGAACAATAAAGCAGGGGGAGTAATTGGGAGGGGCTACACAAAGGTCTAGAGTGACTGGAACAAAGAGCTAGAGGGGGAGTTATAGGTGATGAGGTCAAGCATGAAGCAGGGGCCAGTCCATATAGCATCCAGCAGACCAGGTCCAGACTTTAATACGAAGAAGTGAAGTAAAAAGTGATCAGCATAAAAACTCAGTTTTCTTTTACTAATGACACATTTCATCGTGAGGGTGTCTCTACAAGGAGCATCTACTCATCCATCTATAAGCTTTCCTATCTATTCTGACCTTGGGTGAAGTAGGAATCGCTCCCAGGAGGCTGCCGGTACCCCTGTTCTACCAGCAAGATTCTGAAATAGTCTTTTACAGAGACAGCCCAAGGCCCTGGAGAATTTCTGCCCCATCCATACTTCCGAGACACTGTCAGTGATGTTCCAGGGGAGGGGCCAGGCTAATGCATCTCTTTCCATGTCTCTGGAACGCATTCCCTTGCTGTGGCCTCAGGTCTCCAGTATGCAGGAGGCAGAGGCAGGAACCCTTTGTACTCCATCCGGAGGACAGAAAGATGCCAGCCTCCATGTTCTCGCTAAGTTAGTTTCTCCAGTGCAGACTGACCCTACTTTTCTCTGTAATGTCCCGGGGACAATTGTGCCAACTCCACCTGTTACTTTGTAGATGACTGCCTCATTTCCAGTGCCCATCGCCTTTATTCTTTAAACTGCCTGAAATCGGCCCCAAGTTATTACACGTGGATTTCATTTTTTCTCATTATCTATTTTGGAACTCTTGCCTCTTCGCTTACTGCCTATTTCCTCTATGCTCCAAGTACTCAGAATAGACTCCTGAACAGAAAAATGTAAGGTTTAACTCTTGCCTGACAGTTAAGCAATTCTTGTTCGATATTATTAGTCAATTCAGTAAATATTACGTGTTTTGTCAAAAATGACAATTTCTTCTAATGTCCTAATGACATGAATTAATGGAAGGAGGTATCAGAAATAAAATTATCAGTGGTTATGTGAAATTTCATCTCTTGTTCATTTTACTTATTCAGATAGAAAGATATAGGCATTTCCATATTTATTTTTGAGAAATATAATATGGAAGATTATAGGGAAGATAATAATAGAACTTAACTTTTTCCATGTAGGGTGGGAGGAAAAGAAATTTAAATAATTGGTAGGACATTAAAAATCCATAAAATAAGAATTAAGAATAAATTTCACTGGGTTTCATATCCAATATTTTAAATCTTAAAAATAACATTAATTTTATCATAGTATGTATTTTTTTAACCTTAACCTCAAAATGGAAAAGTACTAAAATTAAAGAACAAAAAAATTTATTTTAAGAAATCTAGTACTTACCCTCTTAGTCTATGAATTATAATGCCTCAGGCATAAATCAGTGAGAAACTACTTAAACTTGCACCTTGTAATCAGAGCTACAAATTTTGGCAGCAGCCTACATAATCCAGTGCTAAATGTGCAGCACTATTTTATTCCAGTAACATATTAGCAAAATGTACAACTGTTTTGACTTGGTGGATGATCTAACAACATCCCAGCAAAAAGCCTTCGTCCATTTTTTACACAAATGTCCTTTCTTTGATGATAAATGTATTTTGTAATTTTCATGATGAATCATTGGGAGAAATTAACTGTGCCCTTCTAGTGCATTGTAATTTTTAATTTCACTGCTTTGGAAATTCAGGCTCCAATTCAACATGAAATGAGATCTTTGCGTATTTGTTACTGGATTTCTTTATTACTTTTGCTTGTTATTCCTAATCCTGTTTAATTTGCCCTAGAGACCACAGGCTTGCTGGCACATGAAATTGTGTAAAATAAGGTATTTCCTACAACATGATTTTATGACTTCTTTAGATGACTCATTTATCCTAACATGTATTTATATTCTAGGTGCAGCGTATACATGAATAAAAAGTGAGTTCCTAAAATATAAAAATATTCTAAGTGAGAGTAAATGATACACTCACATAGAATTGAGATTACATAACACAAAACTATACTTGGAAGTAAATTTACTTTTCTATTTTCTGTATAGGTTTAGCTTTGAGTTGGTGTTATATTACACAAATTCACCCTTCATGCCTCACGATATTATTTTAAAACCACTACTTGAACATCTTGCAGAATTGCTTAGTCTCTACTGAATTATTAATAGGCTCTCAAAAATGGGACCTCAATGTTTTAATCAATCCTTATATCCCACTCTTCTGGAATTATCACTGCCACTTTTTTTTCTTCTGGTTTTCTCTGTGTCCTACAGGTATGCCAGCGTCATTCCTTCATCCCACCCTGTCCAAATTGTGTCTAAATTATAATCTACAGTCACTGTTTCTATTAGCAACTTGAAAATTAATCATATATCTCTTGTAGTTGGTTTTTACCTATCACCACTCTACTAATTTGGTCTTCATTCAGTTCCCAAGGGACGTTGAAGTATTTTTTTATTTTATTTTAATGAGGTGGTTTGTGTGTGTGTGTTTTTAATTTTTTTTTATTGAAACACAATCCTTTTTTATTTTCATGACAACCTGACTGACCAAAATTAAGCTTTTTATCATTTCAGTAAATCAGATTCTTCTTGACTCCTGGACCTTTTGAAAATGACTTTAAAACTGACCCAAACCAAGTCCTATAGCTATGCAATGATAGCCAGCTCTGCCTTATCTGATTCTATCCATGGCAAGTGACTTTTTTTTCCCCCCCAATGGCACTTGCACTTCTGCCCTCTTATCTATTACAACCACCACTCCCTAATTCATATCCAGACAATTACACCAGTAAGGAGTCTGCCAGCTTCCTGCATCATCTCTCCTGTAATCCAGGCTTCTCTCCTCCAACACAGTGTCTCTGGACTTTTAAATTCCAGTCATGCTGGGCTGTTGTTATTCCCTGTCCCAATCACTGTGATAATCTTCTAGTACACATTTGTTTCCCTTCTTTCAGTAAGTTCCTTCTGCCTAGGATAATTCTCCCTATTTCTGTCTTTAGAGCTCTTACTCATTCAAGTCACTTCATTCTTGAAGTACTCAGCTCAATTTTTAACACTGATTTTTATATTTTTTGCTATCCCTCACACATTAAAATAATGTCTTCCTTAAAGCCCTTCTCCCCGCTATCTATCGCATTCTATACTTCCTTTGTATGGCTGTTCTCCGGAGATTGTAAACTCATTAAGGAGAGGGATGGTAACTCATTCATATTTTTAGCCTTCACAGATGTGGTAGAATGGTTGAAATATATGCTTGACAACGGTTGGTTCAGCTCAACCACAGATATTTTGTGCATATTTCCTTTATGAAATATGACCTTTTTCCCCCCTGTGTTGATTCCAATATTAGCTATGGCAGTAGTTAATACCAGTCTCATCCCACCTTTCTGTGGTCCTTCCAGCAATCATTGATCTTCCAATTTTAATTTGCTTGGTACATTCTATGTGTATAATTCAACTTATAACTCATTGTGTTGTGTGATCCTCTACTTCGTGAGTTTCAGTTTCATGACCCAAGATTATTAAATGCTTAAGGCAGAAAACACAGCCTTATACTTTAGAATTGCAGAGTAAAACTTGATTTCTCAAGTTGATTCTAATGGTAATATTTTATATACCAATATACGAGAAAATATAAAATATACTTTGTTTTACTAATATACCCATTATTTCATTATTGACAATGTATTGAGTAACCTAGGGATGTCAGTGGGTACATTTTGAGAAGCAAAGCCCAGTGATATAATGATTGAGGATGTAGGCCATCCACACACTTAGCTCCAGTAGACAACATTGCTCCGTTGTACCAGAGCCCTACCGTGATCCTTCTGTTCTGGAGATACTTCACAATTCCTCGTAATGGAAACAATACATTTAATGAGTGAAAAATAAAGTTTGGCGCTAGAGACTTGCAGATTAATAATAAGAAGTTATTTATTCTAAATAAATTTCACCAATAAATGCATTCATACCTATAAGCCCATCATAGATTACAGAATCAAAACTGTAAATTGACTGATCTGATTTGACAAAAATACCACAAATACTATTCCCATTCTACATTTGCAAGGTCCTCTCCTTTTTGTTTATCACCTCTAGCTTTTTCTTTGCAATTTTATCTGCAGTACAGTTCATATCTCCAAAGAATAAAGTTGGAAGAGAAAGTGCAACTAAATCAAAGAGCTTTCTACCAATAGAACAGTTAGCCCCATAGCAATTGCAAATTATCTATTTATCTGGGGATCACAGTCTTCCCCTGCTCTTGAAGATCTAGCTCCAGATTTCAATGATGTTTAAAGATGAAAAACAATAAGGAAAATCACAATATCTAATTAGTCGATCACATTACAACTGCTTCAGTCTATGAAAACCCATGCTATGCAAAAATATCTAATCTGCATTTGTGCCTGAACTTTAGCGAAGCTCAAAGAAGAGCCAAAGTTCCCGAGAACCTGAACTCAAACCCCAGAGCTACCAATTATTGAAAGATAAAACATTTTTTTAAAAAAAAAAGAAAACAATTCTTCTCTGTGATTTAGTTGTCTGAATTGTTGAAACCGGTGTCTGTGTATGCAATGAATTATAAATATCAGGGGAGACTGGCTAGAGATTGCTGCAGACAATCAGAGATTTTAAAGTGCCGGAATCCTTTTGGCCATGGACTAATCTGAAGCAAAGGTCTAGGAATCTGCACAGCTGTCCAGTAATGAAGGCATGATACCACAGCCCGGATATCAACTTCGTTGCTCCACTAATACTTCACACATGTAATGTTGAGATGAACTAGAAAAATATGCTCACTAGTGAATTTAAAATTAATAAAATATCCTTGAAGGTAGTGTCCCTTAAGGTTACACAGATGAAAAGTTTCTTATAATATGGAAGCTCCCTCTCTCCTCAGTAAAAACACTTTGTCCTAAGGCTATCCTTGTCTTCATACACCCTTTTGGTTTTAAGCCATCTGTTCCTAGTTTGATAATAGCTTAGCTTGTTCAATACCAGGGCCTTTCCTAATGTCTAGGTGAAATGCTTCTATTTAATTTTGAATTTAGTTTCTCTTCATTTTATGATCATACGCCATTTTGGTAATTACCTACAGGCACCCAGAGGGACTTTGTCGATGGTAATATTAAAAATTAATAAGTGAATTAATATGATGATTTATATTACAAAGAGAGCCCAGAAGGCAGCAGTGAAATATGTTAGGACCTAGCATCAGGTTACCAGTAAAAATAGTATAACACAAAACCACAGTTATTATCTTAAATATAAAATTTTGCTTTTTTCCATATTCTTTCTCTAGCCTCAACTTCC
>NW_006294418.1:1206428-1214796 GCF_000327345.1 Myotis davidii
TCCCAAAACTGTCTTCTATTTACTGAACACCACACAGTTCTTTTGGAACTGACAGTCTGTCAATGCCATTCATTTTCCTGGCAAGAAATTTGTAGGGAGCTATTACTCTTCATCACTTTATACCTCACCTAACACTAAGCTCTTCTTCCTTCCTTCAAAATTCATCTCTTCTTTTTTCTTTTCATTTACACCATCATCATAATTGGACCACATTTATTAAATTGATTAAAATTAAGCTAGTAGAAATATTTTCCTCATGTTTTAATGCCTGAACATAATCATTTAGTATGTATGGCCTGATATATGCAATTATGTAAATAAATGAAAGTTTATCATTTTCCAAATGCAAATCATTCTTGAACAGTGATGGAGTTCAGTTTATTTACAATGCATGTGAAAATCATCAAGATTTTACCAAGATGTTTTATAAATTCAGATGTTTAATGATTTTTTTTGCAAAGTAATATTCATTTATTCAAATTGAGGAAGCAAACTTTTACCCAAGTTACTTCTCATATAATTGTTATCTTATATAATAAAAGGCTAATATGCAAATCAACCGAGCAGCTGAACAACCAGCCACTATGGAGTGCACTGACCACCAGGGGGCAAACGCTCAACCCAGGAGCTGCCCCCTGGTGGTCAGTGCGCTCCCACAGGAGCCAGACTGGCAAATGCAGAGGCAGTGGTGGGGGCCTCTCCAGCCTCCACGATAGCACTAAGGATGTCTGACTGACTGCCTAAGCCATCAGTTGGACATCCCCCAAGGGCTCCTGGACTGCGAGAGAGCGCAGGCCGAGGTGAGGGACACCCCCCCTCGAGTGCATAAATTTCATGCACCAGGCCTCCAGTATCTAAATAAAGTATCAACAGTCAGCTCTGATAAAGTTATACTTTTTATAATTTTAATAAGCTCTATTTTTCTATCACCAGGTAGATTAATTCTCATAGACTAATAATTTAATTTTTAATCAAAGCATATTTAAATTATTCTATAATTGACAAATTTCAGATTATCATTCCGCTAAAGATGTTGCTCATCTCAAATTATTGATATTACTTTCTACTTCATATTGTACGTACTATGTAATGTTCTATCAATATGTTTCATTGACTTACAAATCCCTGAAATACTCAACAAATTAATTTCTAACTGTAGTGGGAATTTACATGTGAAAAGAACAATTGTTGATAGAATCTAATAGTATGCTCATTTAATATATTTTCCTTTTAAATTCTACCAGCTGGTCTAATAAAGTGTGTTTTAATAATTATCTATTGATTAAAATCCACATCATTGTGAAATAAAAATAAAGAAATTTAACCTCAAGAAACTGTGTTTTGCCACTTATTGATTTACAATTAAAAGTAATATGAATTCAGTAGCAGTACTTTTGAGAATAACATCTATATATTATGTGTGTGTATATATGTATGTAAAACAAATAGAGTAAAACATTCTCACATATCAGGTTAAAAGGAAAATTAAAGCAGTTTAAATATTCATTTTTCCATAGTTACCTTTATTTTGCATGTGCTCACATTTAACCTGTGGTAATTAGTACTCTATAACATTTCAGGCACGGTGATAGGCACTGGGTATACAGAGATAATAAAGGCACTGATGCTCCTTTATTCAGGAAACCTGAAGCTGATATTCTCGCTTGACACTAGTTATTAAAATTTACAAAATAGTTGAATATATATTATATAAGGATTTGTGCAAAGTGGTGTAAAATCCCAGATAAGGGAGGAAATAATGCTTTTATAAAATTTTTAGATACCGGTGCCAATTATTAAAAAACTATAAATTATAGAAGAATACTTTATCATTCAATGATACTTTTATTCTAAGCATATACATAGCTCCTATTTATATTTTAAGATTATCAGATTTTCCATTAGAAAATTTTAGTTACATGTCAGTCTTTTGTGCAGAAGCCATCAATGACTCTATAAAGGCAAATGGATAACATAAAAACTCACCTTGTCATCTTATCTCTCAAATATGTGATGTGATTTGTCTTTCCACACCTTCTCTAGCATGTACCGAATGTGCCTTGATAGATAAACTCTAATTAAGAGACATGACTTGATTATGCCCAAGTTATTGCTTATAAGAGGCTGCCCAATAGACAGCAACTGAACAAAGTCATGAAACAAGCTACTCTACCCTTTATGTTCAGGAAATTTCTTCTGAACTTAAAAAGATCTGATTGAGGAACTCTACAACTAGAATAGGTAAATGCTATGCTACTTTCTAGGCTGCAATTATGAGACCACTTGTCATGCTGCAGATCTGAGACCCCTCTACTAATTGGTTACACAGAATTCCGTGACAGGCTGTAGTGAGAATGACAAGGACACAGAGAACATGAATTGTTAATTCCTCTCACTGTGCTCATATCGTCTTCAACTAGCGTAGGCAATCAGGAACAGTCTAAGAATTTGATTTATGAGAATTTAGTGTTTCTAGTAAATAATTTCCAATTCAATGTGCATAATAGGCCTCTAACCTTTCGAGCTTTCAAAGAGACCATCACAAGTTAAACGCTACAGCTTCTGATTGCTAAGAACGTAAGTGCTATAGTAAGAGGGGGAAACTAGGCTGAGGCCTCGGAATGAATGGCTACACATTATTAAGACAGTATATGTAATCGTAAGCATATGTGATCTGGGAATTTCAATTTTAAGTTATTCTACTTAAAAAAATAGTTTTCTGCATTATTTGGTGATTTTGTGAAAAAATAACCCAAACCAATATCAATAATTTTCAAATAAAAAATTAGCCCAACAACTAGTTTTTCAGTTTCTAACAAATGCAATTTTAAGTGGCAGCAATATTAAACCCTGACAGTTAATATTGGCAGCTCTGCTTAATGTTACTAGAATGACGATCTGATCTGTAAATAAATTCAAATTACTTACTTTCACAGTTTGCCCAGATTTCTCATAATTTGTTTTCACCCCTCTATGGATATTTAGTCTCAAAGGTTATATTGCATATCCATTTGTTCATTTATTTCAATGTGATGTATTATATTTTGTCATATATCATTATAATGTGATTCAAGCTAATGTATTCTGACACTGTATCATGTGCTCTGCCTGCACACAGGTGCTGTGCTCCTCCAACTATCAGAACTAAATTAGAGAAGTTTGGCATATATCTAGTCATGTCTTATATTACTGACTGAATTTGACTAATCAAATAGCTGTTATGTCTGATATTGGTCACTTGCTGTGAAATTTCAGATTGAAGTGACATTTTATGTTGATATTAACATCTAATAAAATTTAACTTGCTTTCTAAATAAAACAGTTCTGTTTCAGTGTGTGTCCCTTCTTTTTTGTTTTTTTTTTTACATGGATTTAGTTGAGAGTTCTAAAGGTTCCTTGTCTGCTTGATGGCAAAGTAACACCAGCCTACTTCACCAGGCAAAGAGAAAGGCAATCATTACCTTTTAAAATTCTGCTACTGGTCTCAATTTTCATCAGGTCCTAACCCAGACAAAGCAACAGAACAGACCATCTAAATGTATGGAGGGAAGAAAGAGCATAGGGTAGCATGCTCTAATTCTTTTTATTCCTTTCTCTCCTTTTAGTGTCTTAGGGATACTGCAGCTGTAACACATTAACACAGTGCAGTGACCCACTTTCAAAGATGTTAAGGAGGCAACAATTTTGTTGTGTGATGTTTTGTGTTTTTTTTTTTCTATCTACACCAGCTGTCACTGATGCCTGAGAGTGACCAGGCATTAAACTGTGGTAAGTCAGGATTATCATGAGCATATTCAGCAATGAGAGAAATGAAGCCATATCTATTAGGCCTCCTGAAGGCATTAGACAATCACTGAAGCATTCAACTGTTAAAACCTCAGTGGAGGAAAACTGTAAAATTTCTGTAGGGCAATATTTTCGCACAGTTTTTATTCCCTTTTCATGAGTCAGGATATAATGCAATCAATGGGCCATATAAAATCTACTTATTGTTCTGTGTTATTTATGTGCAGTTTTTTTAAAAAATGATGAAATACTATATTAATTTTTGAGGCCTGCTAGAATCTAAGATAGTGGCCTAAAAATGTTGAAGCATATTTTATAAATTTTAATTTATTCCTATTATTTTTATTCTCTAGAATGTCTTGTTTAATAAATTAGATATAAAATATCACATTATTATTTTGCTCAGTAATTTTTGTTTCTCCTGTATCTGCATTGATTCAGATGAATTAAAAAGATTGAACTATATGCAGAGTTATGTTTTGATTATCAATTTAACACCTAAGACAACTTTTGAAACGCTTTGTAAAAAATTGTGTAAAAGCGGCAAAAATCTACACTAACTTTTTGCAAGATGTTAAGAAGTGCTGGGAAAAATAGGTAAAGGTTTGGTTTTAAAAGTTTGGAAAATGCTTTTGCAGCAGGGTGGCTAGTTGGTTGGAGTAGCCTTCCCTTCCACCAGAAAGGATTCTGGTTCAATTCCCTGTCAGGGCACATACCTAGGCTGGGGTCCCGTCCCTGGTGCAACCAATCTATGTTTCTCTTTCATACTGATCTCTCTCTCTCTCTCTCTCTCTCTCTCTTTCTCTCTCCTTTTTCTTTCACCTCCCTATTTCCCTCCCTTCTACTCTCTCTAAAATTCAATGAAGAAAAAAATATCCTCAGATAATGATTTATTTTTTTAACTAAAAAACTCAAGAACATCTGGGGACTAGTGTATTGAAATGTCTTAGTAGGTTCATAAAGAAGATAAAGATATTGCGACAAACATTATGTTTTGAAAATAGAGAAAATGAGGAGAGACAGTTTAAACAAGGCAAGCTGTGAATGAAATCCCCTATGATACTATTTTTCAAAAGAGTTTTGAATCTTGAAATAGTTTGAATTAATTATTTTATGTGGCACAATGCTTAGATGGGGCCACCAAGTGGCTTGGTGATAAAGTAACACAAAGTTTCTAAGAGTTTTATTATTTCATTAGTATAGCTCATTTAATATATTAAAATAAATAAACTTTAAGAGTCTTTTCTTGGAGAGGAAATAACTACATCTGAAAATGTAAAATCACATTCCTATTATAATAAAATAATCCAGCAAGCTGTGCTGTTCATTTATACCTATAAACTCTATAATCTATATTGCTAAGCCATTATATTGAAATGAACTCCCACCTTATTTTTTAAAATTACTGCTATTCTATATATCTTCTGATATTTTGGTGTTGACTGTTTTGAACATTATTTAAATAATCAATATCAGATATAACTTTGGGTTTAATATTCAAATAGGTTTCAAATTAATGACTAGGAGTTAACTGTACAGGAAGAACAAAAAGATCAACATACCATAGATCATATAACCTTTTATACTCTGAAGTGAAGAATGTTTTTTCAACCTCAGTGCCATATCAAGATGAATTGTTTCTATTCTGTCGATGGTTCAAACAGACCTAATTTAAAGTATTCATTATGTCATATACTTTTTGCAACATCAATCATAAACTACATTATGGAAGAGAATTACAGATATATTCTGTATTATCCATGTTGTAAAATTGGTAAAAAAAAAAAAAATACAATACATCCTATATAATAAAAGGCTAATATGCAATTAGACTGAGTGGTGGAACAACCACGAGGGGGCATGCACAGAATGTAGCAGGCATCAGCAGCAGGTGGGAGAGTGCAGAACATGGCAGGCGTCGGCTGCAGTGGGATGGTGGAGCAGGTGAGCGGGGGTGCCAGTCAAAGACAGGGTGCCGGCCACTGTCATTGGGGAGAGCCTCTAGTGGTTACTGAAAATTCTTTGCTCCCGCATGCCACAGTCCTGCCGGTGCCTGCACCTGCTGCCAACACCAGCCCTGCTCAAACCTGCTGCCAGCCCCAGAGCTGCCACTCGCACCTACTGCTGGCTCCCAGCGCCAATCCCAATCGCTCAGCACCATCATCGGGTACAAGCTGTGGCTGCCAGCTCCAATCACCCCTGAGGGCTTCTCCACCTCCCCCTGCTCCTGAGGGGCGATTGAGGCAGTAGCTACTGCTCGCACCTGCTGGCACTGGCCCCAATCGCTCTGCATCAGAGTGTGGGAGCGGCGGTAGCAAAAGGGGTGCTGCCGGCAGACAGGAGACTGGGGACTATGGTGGGAGGGGCCTGGCGGGGGCACAGAGGATGGCCTGAGACCCGCCCCTGTGCCCAGAGCAGCCTTGTGGCCCACAGTTCCTTTCAAGGTGCATGAATTCGTGCACTGGGCCCCTTGTATAATTATAAACGTTAATTATTTCTATGAAGTAGTTAGTTTTTCATCTATTCAGTATGAGATAATAAGGATAGATGATACCTCAATGAATAAAATGAGAAACCAATAATCAACTCCAAGTAGGTATTTATATAGCTTTAAATATTTCCCTAAGTTGTTCCACAATTACTGATTAATCATAGTATCTCACAGTTAGAAGAAAGCATAACGTAGTAGATTTTTCTAAGAGAAAAGCATATCCCAAAAAAATGAATACTTCAAACTTTACTGATAAATTGGAATTTATCTCTGCTTGAACAAAAACAGAATTTAAAAATACATTTAGTAGAAAGATTATATTGCCAATCATTTCACACTTAGATTAATGTAGAATCTACCTTCATGGAATTTTCATCCATTTGTCACATTTTAGATGTTTGAAATTACAGATTAAGTAGAATCACTTTTTCTTGATAGACTCGCAAATATGTTAAAAACCTTATTATGCCCCTTCTCAGGTTTCTCTTATCCAAGACAAGTAACCCTGGTCCTGCTACTTATCTTCATATTCATATTCTATCTCCTTATCAGTTGTCACCATCTTGGATATTTCCTCTGAAATTAGTTAACATTCTCCTTTTTAGTTATACATTGGAAGCACAACATTCATTTGTATTTGAGTGGCAAAGTAGGGAATATTCCACATGAATTATTTTTACATGCTTGGGCAAAGTTTAGCTATTGGGATAATGACACTGCAGTTCAGAGACTGCTTCAAAACAGCTTACCAAATTGGATCAGAAAAAAAAGTGCAAGCCACGCAAATCCAAGCTTAGAAAATGACAGTGGTCATCATGCCCATTACCAGAAGTATATTAATTTTGACATGATTTTCCAGTCTTGGTAGTTGGTCTTTACTCCGTCATCTATGTTCTCCCTTGTGACCTCATTAATACAGCTTTGACAACAACAATAATAAACAGAACCTTCTTTGTTTTTGAGATCACCTTGCATAATTGAAACAATTGTCCAAATAACTGAATATATGAAATTATTTCTTCTCTAATATAAGTGAGACAAACAGGAGCATCAGTATTAGTGGAGTCTAAGAGAGAGAAGCTGGGCTGCTTATTCCTGAGTTACTAGCAAGTGCCCTTGAGAGGTCAGGAGTGATATTCATTACCTTAGAAGCAGGTAATAAACTGGTAAATGTGTCCCTAGCATCCAGCAACCAGGACAAAGATAAAAAGGAATAATAGCATGAAGAATTTATTTTCACTCACAGTGGACTATCTTATTGTGCAGCTCTCCAATGTCACAATATAATGTCCTGGAAAGGTTTGTACAATCATGTGAAGTTGTGTTACTACAGTCTTATTTTTATATAATAGTGTAAAAAAAGTCACAAGATATCATTACATATAAATAAAAACAAATACAAATCATGAACACCATATTTCACAGAGATTCACAGTCGACTACAATTATGCCCCTCAACTGCTATGTTGAAAGCCAGCCTCTGACATTGAGTAGAGAATATGGAAAGGTGGCTCTAAGAATAAATTAGGAAGAAAAAGGGAATTATGGAATTCAGAACCAAAAATAACTAACCAGAGGAGAGCATAAGAAAGGTAAACCAGCAATGTCAGATAGAACTTTCTGTATGAGTCAAATGTTCTTTGAACTGTTCTGAAATTGTTAGTTTTATTTTATTTAAATTTAAATTGGCCTCCTATAGCCAGAAACTACTACATTGGATAGTACGTTCAGGTGTGCATTTTACTTGTTTCTCAAATGTGGTATTTATTTAAATGCCACATACACCTATTATCTGTAAACAAGTAGCAGGTTTCCTTCTTTCTGAAAAGGAAATGCAAATTCAGTAAGATAAATATGTTTGAAATGACAGATTAAGTAGAATCATAACATGTCCCGAGTTAAACAGAATCATGAAATATCTTATATCTCCCAAGTTATTTTAAAAAGAACAATTTTGAGTCCAGCCTTCATGACTCAGTGGTTGAGTGTCGACCTATAAACCAGGAGGTCCCGGTTCTATTCCCGGTTAGGGCACATGCCCAGGTTGTGGGCTCGATCCTCAGTGTGGGGCATGCAGGAGGCAGTCTATAC
>NW_006294418.1:1215012-1224709 GCF_000327345.1 Myotis davidii
TCTTCATGTGTGCATTTTACTTGTTTCTCAAATGTGGTATTTATTTAAATGCCACATACACCTATTATCTGTAAACAAGTAGCAGGTTTCCTTCTTTCTGAAAAGGAAATGCAAATTCAGTAAGATAAATATGTTTGAAATGACAGATTAAGTAGAATCATAACATGTCCCGAGTTAAACAGAATCATGAAATATCTTATATCTCCCAAGTTATTTTAAAAAGAACAATTTTGAGTCCAGCCTTCATGACTCAGTGGTTGAGTGTCGACCTATAAACCAGGAGGTCCCACTTTGATTCCTGGTCACATGCCCGGGTTGCAGGCTCACACACCCCGGTTGCGGGCTCGATCCCCAGTGTAAGGTGTGCCCACGGCAGATGATCAATGATTCTCTCTCATCATTGATGTTTCTATCTTTCTCTCCCTCTCCCTTCCTCTCTGAAATCAATTTTAAAAATATTTTTAAAAGATAAATTTTGACAATATTAAATGGCTTCTGGGTCTTAGCTCTGCCTTTAACAACTATGAGATGTCAGTAGTGATTTGAGTCTTAGTTTCCTCATCATAAAATGAGAGATCAGAATAATTCATCTAAGGCTCAAAACAGTTATAAAATATCCTATATAATAAAAGCCTAAATGCTAAGTGTCCAGTCGTCCATTCAACCAATCAAAGTGCAATATGCTAATGATAGGCTAAGGCTGCTCAACCACTTGCTCTGATGTGCACTGACCACCAGGGGACAGGTAGTTGCCATGACATGCACTGACCACTAGGGGGCAGATACTCCAACTGGTAGTTTAGCTTGCTGCTGGGGTCTGGCTGATCAGGACTGAGCGAGGTGGGCGGGACATGCCCTGGACCCCTCCCACGGGTCCCCCCCTGGCTGGCCAATCTCCCAGTACCCACCCTGGCCCCAATCATGTACCAGTGGGGTCCCTCGACCTGGCCTGTGCCCTTTCACAATCCAGGACCCCTTGGGGGATGTCAGAGAGCCGGTTTCAACTTGATCCCACAAGCCAGGCCGAGGGACCCCACTGGTGCACAAATTCGTGCATCGGGCCTCTAGTAATTGTTATAAAATACCATGTATCATAGGACTGATGAGTGAAGGAAGAAAATCTGGCAAGGTCATGGTATAGAGTGACGGGTTGTAAGGTTGCTCCTTTAGCAAGGATGAACAGGATGGACCTCTTTGAGGAGAGGTCACTGGAGCTGTAACCTGAAATGGAGGTCTAATTTGTGAAGATCTAGAGGAAGAGCAGTTAAGACAGAAGTCACAGGAAGTGAAAAATTTCAGAGATAGATATAGATCAGAAAGAAGTTAAGTGTAACTAAAATATAGGGAACAAGTGAGAAAAGGATAGGATATCAGAGAAGAGAGTTAAGAAGGACCTGATAATCATTCCCCAATGGTCCTGATTAGGAGTTTGCATTTTATTCAAGGAGACCAATGAGAATTGCAAGCAAGGGATTTAAGTAAACTGTTTATAGCTGTTATAAAATCAAATTTGAAATGTGGTGTTGGAAGAGAGCTCTAAGTATACCTGTATCACAAGAAAGACAATAGGTCCTAGAAGAAATTAAACCTGAAACATTACTTGACTCAGATGATTAAAGAAAAGCTGTCCTACTTCAGGCAGATCATGAGAAGGAAAGTTTCTTTGGGAAAGACAATAATGCTGGGAAAATTACAAGACAGCAGGAAAAGAGGAAGACCAAATATGAGATGGATTGACTCTAAGATACAAGTCATAGGCATGAGTCTACAGCAGCAGTTCTCAACCTGTGGGTGCGACCCTTTTGGGGGTTGAACGACCCTTTCACAGGGGTCGCCTAAGACCATCGGAAAACACATATATAATTACATATTGTTTTGTGATTAATCACTATGCTTTAATTATGTTCAATTTGTAACAGTGAAAATACATCCTGCATATCAGATATTTACATTACAATTCATAACAGTAGCAAAATTACAGTTATGAAGTAGCAACGAAAATAATTTTATGGTTGGGGGTCACCACAACATGAGGAACTGTATTAAAGGGTGGCGGCATTAGGAAGGTTGAGAACCACTGGTCTACAGGCTCTGAGCAGGGCTGTTGAGGATAAAACATCAGGTACATCACTCACTCATAGTGTGGCCAAGAGTCGGAGCCCACTCAACAGCCTAGCATGAAACACATTTAACACATTTTTGAATAGCACTTTACTTGCTATGTAGCGAATGGATAGTAGGAAGAACACATATGGGAGCACAGAGATTTCATAGCAGGCTGTTGCAACATTCAATGCTGTCTGTATATATTATCTACTTGGATAATTAGTATTGCTAATATTGTGGTTTTCCAAAGGGATTGTATAGATTTATTCAAATAAGGAATTATGGCAGAAGTGGCTAACTGTCCATCAAAGATAATTACTCTTTTTCTTTCCAGGATTCAGAGATAATGCTGGGAAGTATCTACTCAACCAAAGACTACATTTCCAAATGTCCTTTGTATCTATGTATAGCCTTTGAAGTAGTTCTCCTTAAGAGATTTTGAGCAGAAGTGATTCCAGTCTCTTCCGGGTCAAGGGGATTAAGAAGTAGGTATGCTTTCACCCTCTTTTCTCCTTTCCCTTGCCTACTGAATGTCTTCCCACTCCTCCATGAAAATACTCAAAATCTTATCTTTGAAAATGGCAGAACACTCATTCTCTGAGATCCCTGACTGACTACATGAAGCAGGGCCCTCCCATAGCTCCAACATCTAGAGATACTCATGTTACCTGGCCAAGAAACTTTCTTTTAGGCTCAACGGGGCTAGTGGCTGACTGAAATCCAACCCATGGTCCAAATTCTTACTTGATCTAGTTTAGAAGAAGAGATCAAAGATCACTTTTTTTTTAGTTGTCGAAAAGTAGAGTTTGAAAAATTCAGATTTCTCTGAAGCTACTAAAAATGCACAGACAGAGCTCGTTGGCTTAATGATAAAAACCAAAGCATTAGAAATAAGACTTTGCTTTTGTTTATTGTTTTCTTTGAGGAAGAAGTATTTAGGTAATATTTCAGGCAACTTCAGATGATGTAAACTCTACCAGTGCCACAGCACATAACACTTGAAATATTTTCATTCTTAATGATATTTGAACACTAAAATCATTTATAAATAAATTATTTATTTATTTATTTATTTATTTATTTATTTATTTATTTATCTACACGAACAACTCCCTCATTATAATCTTCTTATAGGAAAAAATACAATAGAAAATATTCAAGTACAATATTAGTTATTTGTAATCTGAGGAAACAAATACTTGTATTGTAGTCTTAAATTTCTATAAACTTGCGTGAATACTCATCAGAACTTGCACTCTCTCACCCTCTCACCTTAGTCACATAAAAGAATTCTGTTTGCCTGAAAATTAAGTCAATTCTACAGGTAAGACAGCATGACTTCAAAACTTAGTTTGAGCAGATTTATGAACAATAGGTTTATATTTAGAAGAGCACAGTATTTGAAAAGAAGTGTCATTTTCCCTTACGCTAAACAAGCTTTACATTTCATTTGCATTTTTGCCACATTTCAGTAAGATTATATGTTCAGAGAGCTGATGTTATGACTAATTTCATTCACATTTAAGAATAAATGTAGCTGGTTTGAAAGGAAAAATTGAAAACATTAAGTGGTGTTCTAGAATAGGAAACAGAAAAGACAATGATTTCCAGCAATCTACTAGTAATGAAGAAGCTTTTGTCAATCATAGGACAACCATGGGAGGCATTTTCGGTTGACATAGTACTTGAGGCATGCAGCCCAAAGAACAAATAGAGGTTGAAAAACATAGGATACCAGAATTGAGAAAGAACTAGTTTTCTTTTAGGTAATTTGATATTTTCCTTACTCCTTTCTCTGGTACACACACACACACACACACACACACACACACACACCTCATGCTATTTCTTGGATGCCCAGGATCCTTCATTGGATTTCACTCTTTCTCTCAACAGATTCCAATTCTCTGTCATTCATATCATTCTCTCCTTGTCACTAATTTTTTTTATCCCCAAGACATGACCTTATCTGACTATTCCATCAAGGCATGCTTTCTATGCATTCCACCTTTCCTCTCTTCCATTTCAATGGCAGACATCACAATTGATTATAACTCTTTCCTATTGAGCCCTCAGGCACAAACTCAATATACCATAAAATGATATACTCTAGGTAGGCACTATCTAGTGTCAGAATTAATACCTAAATATCCTAAAGTAAAAGTGGGTTACTACAGCACAGCAGGTGTGGGTCAGTGGTTGAGTGTCAACCCATGCAACCAGGAGGTCTCTGTTCGATTTCCTGTCGGGGCCCTGGGTTGTGGGCTTAAAATTGATGATTCTCTCTCATCTTTGCTATTTCCATCTCCCTCTCCCTTCCTCTTTTTGAAATCAATAAAAACATATTTTTTAAAAAACGGGTTACTACAATAAATGAGCTAATGAAATAATCCTCCTAAGAGACTTTTATTTTTAAAAACAGTATATTTAAAAAATATTTAAAACATGCTTGTTAGCATTCAATGCCAGAAATGGGGGGGGGAGATACTGAGAATACATTATGGGACAATGGCAAGAAAAAGATGCACATGCCCATTTAGCCCAGCTCATTGGAGTGGTTGGTAGGAGGTGAGCAAAAAAGGTGCTGAAAGAGTAACACTGAAATGAGTTCTGAATTTTTATTGGACATTATACAGACCAACAACGGTACAGAGGGAAAGCTGGGAAAGAGAAATGAGGATAACATGGTTTGAGAGTAATAGGAAACATGGGGGGATGTGAGTCTGAGAGTTTTCCAAGAGCAAGACTTTTGAAAGGATAGGCTCAGGAAAGAGAGATCAATTAATTATATTATGTTGGCGAATAAGTATCATAAGGCTTGTTCAAAATAAGTATGTGAAGAGAGTATATCCAAGGAAAAGAATATTAACAACCACAACAAAATGACCTTTTAATGCTATCTTTCCTGTAACACTGTTAGGTCTTTATGATTCTTGAGGAATTTTGCTATGGTAGTATTTTCTTTTAACACTCTTATCAAGGTTTTGTTAATGATAAAAAAAAAGTAAAAGCCTTAAAGCACAAACTCAATAGAGTGTAATTTTAAAAGCATTTCCACATTTATCAAGTATTCACTTCAGTACACACCTTACACAAGAGAGTAGGTGACATTATTTAATTTATGGATGTATAAATACATCATCTGGGGGAAGGTTGGCCATAAATCTAAAGCAGGCCACCTGTTGAGGTCTAAGAACACTGGCTTTATTACATACAGTACAGAAACTTTTAAACACTGTTAAATGATTGTTCCTGGACACATATTGATGTTTTACTGAGAATTAGTGCCAGATTCTTTTTGAAAAAGAGAATCTACTATTAATACAAATTATCACTTGAAATATGAATGAATAGTCTAGTCTTGACTTAACAAAGACCCAGAACAAATATACATTTACTCTAAGGGCTTGGATATAATTCAAATCTTAGATAATAGATTTGGCAATGCCTGGAAGGAGTTGAGAGCCATGAGGGAGGAATAAAATGCTCTTTATTTAAAAATTCCAAGATGGCATCCAAAATTATACATGCCTTTTAAATAATTTTTTAAAAATATATTTTATTGATTTTTGACAGAGAGGAAAGGAGAGAGATAGAGATAGAGAGCTAGAAACATCGATGAGAGAGAAACATCGATCAGCCGCCTCCCGCACATCCCCCACTGGGGAAGTGCGTGCAACCCAGGTACATGCCCTTGACCGGAATCGAACCCGGGACCCTTCATTCTGCAGGCCGACGCTCTATCCACTGAGCCAAACCGGTTTCGGCTAAATAATTTTTAATGTTTCAAAAAACAGCAAATTAGGTTAACAGTTTGAGATTGGGAAATATGAATATCAGCGAAAAAAGCATCTTTTCATTTCAAAGACGTAGAAGAGATTGAAAACTCTACAATTTTGTGCCAGGATATATAACTATCAAAGGTATCACACTTTTATATTCAGGGTTAGCCACAGGAATGTGATTTTAACCGTTTGCCTTTAAATTACTTTGTTAAGAACAATTCCAAGAGACTCAATGCAGCAGTTTTCAACTAGTGTGCCACAAGAATTCTTAAGACATGCAATATCTATTTAGTCAGAGGCACTGACCTCTTTTCCCCGAGACTGTTAAATAAATTAAAAGATGACAACAACCAACATAACAATAACCATCTGCTTTGAATGAATCAAAATTTTACCTACTTTTTTTATCATATTGGCAAAATATACTTTGGGAGTGCTGCAGAATTTTAGTAATCAATTTATGTGTGCCATTGAGATGAAGAAGGTTGAAAATTGGTGCTTTACTAGATTTCTTCTAATTAATTATCTCTTTTATAGGTTAGAACAGATAGTAAAATTCCAATGAGAACTTCAGGTGCCTACATGTTGACATATTTACTGATATAAAACGTCATTACCATTCATTTCATTAGATACTGCCAATATTTTTTAGCTATTCAAGTAAAAGAAACTAGAGTTTGGGATTGTCTAAAACACATAACATATATTTTTAAAAATCATAATTTTATCTTTTAAAAATCATAATATTTTTTTTTAAATTAGCTTTCCTTTGTATTACATTATGTTTCACAGTAAAAATAACAATTTCCTGGATGCAGAAACTGTTTCACCTCAATAAATCCTCCTAATAGTTTGAACCTAACAAATTATAATTGCTTCTTCTGAGTTGAAATGAATATAGCTTTGATATGAAGTTCCAGAAGCATTTTACAATTATGCAAATAGAAAATACTAAGTAGATATTTCATTTCTTGTTTGTAAAGGATAAATGGCCACATAGTAGGAATATTAAGAAACAACTGGGAATTATGTAGACATAAGTAATTTGGGTTTCTTCTTCCTCAGGGAAATAAAAATAAATGCTTATATATAAAAATTTGAAGCTAACCACCTGAGGCCTTATATTCCTAGTGCATTCTTTCATGTTTAGAAGAAAATGTTAATAAAAAAAATGTCTGGAGATAATGGTGATGGTTGCACAATATGAATGTAGTTACTGCCACAGGATGTTCATTTCATAGTAAATTTTGTTATGTATATTTTGCCAAGATATTTTTTAAAGGTACATACTGGTTTCTGTAAATTTATACTTACATATAAATACTTAAATGTCTATGTAATCAAATAGGAATAAGCATGACAAATACAGTCATCTGTTATTTTGCAAATTATTCTAAAATACTATTTCAAGATCTCTACCTAGCAGAGATAAGAATAGTTAAGAGTCTGGCTGGATGAATTGTTTTTTCTTTAGATATCTCATTTTTCTCAAGTTGATAATTATCCCTATTAAGTACATCTCAGAAATTTGACATATTAAGAAATCTGTTTACTTCTAAAATATATTCTAATTTTAAGGGTGGTGAGTAAATGGAAATTGAGTCATCTGCTTTACTTTTTAAGAATTCTGGATATTTCTGAAGAGTGATGCATGCTGGCCCTTTTCAGACAAACAATTTTTTTAAAATTATGAATATATAAATAGGCTACCTTGGAAACGTGAGTTTCTTTCTAAATTGACTTCTCTAAAATTGCACTGAATGATCATGTTGGCCAAACTGGAAAACTAGCAACCAATTCTTCAATTTTAGCTGATCCTCATGAAAAGACTAGGCATCTCTTCCAACATCTGTTTGTGGGATGCATAAATTGAAGCTGTTGTTACAGCTTGGCGCAGTGGCTCACATCTCTGCTCCATCAGTTATTATCTGTGTCCCTTGGGAACATGTAACTCTTCAGTGCCTGTTTCTTCATCTGTTAGTAGGGAAGATAGTATAAATTACTTCAATAATTTTGGAGGAGATTTAATAAGTTAAAGCTCTCTTAAAACAATGTGAGACACATTGTTAGCTCTTATAAATGGTATTTTTCACTATTTCTCATCGCTAGTGTGAAAAATCTACTACTCTGTTACCTTCAAAATAAATTCAAAAGACTGAATTATAGAATTTGATATTACACTGAGAAAATAAATAAATAATTGCCAAGTTTTACTTGGTCAATTGATATACATGGTGTCCCCAAAAATGTATACACACTTTATAGCTGATAGCTTAATTTATATTTCTTTTCATATTTAACACATTGGAATTAATCATTGTTCAAAGTGTGTATACATTTTTGGGACACCCTGCATGTATATATTTATGAGGAAGTTAAAAAATATTTAATTGGGGGAAGGTCAATTGTGAAATAAAAAGGAGACACATGTAGTACTATTCGTAATATTTAAACAAGAAAAAATATTTAATTGTATCTACTTCTAGGATGTGTGTTCTAATACTGTGTTTCCTTTTTATGTATCTTAAACACAGTAAGGTAGCCGAAACTGGTTTGGCTCAGTGGATAGAGCGTCGGCCTGCGGACTGGGGGGTCCCAGGTTCGATTCCGGTCAAGGGCATGTACCTGGGTTGCGGGCACATCCCCAGTGGGAGATGTGCAAGAGGCAGCTGATCGGTGTTTCTCTCTCATCGATGTTTCTAACTCTCTCTCTCCCTTCCTCTCTGTAAAAAATCAATAAAATATTTTAAAAAAAAAAAACACACAGTAAGGTAAAGAGTAACTTCAAAAATTTCAAATTCCACAAACATTTATCTTTTCTCCCTATTCTTCTGGCTTCATTATCACTAACAAAGCTCTGTCTCTAGCCAAGACACCTTGCAATTAGCAACAATTAATCTTACTGAAAACCAGTGTGTGTCCGATTTAAGCTCCATTTTTTCTCTTTTTCTTTTTCTGTCTCTGTCTGTAGAGCTAAGGGTTTGGAAAGAAATTCAGCAAGCAGAAATATTTTTTTTTAATATGTCTACCACAAATCCAATGAATGTACATATTATTTTTCTTATAATTTCAAAAAACTTTGAAAAAATAATACTTATAATTTCTGTTTTCTGAAATGGGTACTTTACTTAAAGTAAGCTTAAGATTTCCAAATTCACTGTTAGTGTATGATTAGTACTACTGTTATTTTCAGGCAAAGTAAATATAATGCTTTGTATTGGACTCTTCTGATCTCAATAAACAAAAGAAAGGATTTGCATGCAAAGCAATGAATCCATATTTAATCAAATATGCATGTTATGTGAGTGGTCAACACAAAGGAATTACTATTAGTTTTTAAGTCCTTAAATTTCTTATTGCTTTGCTGATCATCTGTCCCAGAGTCAATCAGTTAAATGTCACTGATCGATTTTATACACACACACACACACACACACATACTAGAGGCCTGGTACACAAATTTGTGCATGCGGAGTGGGGGGGGCAGGGCCAGCTGCAGGGAGGGGCCGTGCGGGGTTGGCAGACCAACCACACCCCCTGGTCTAACTCCCGGTCAAACTCTTGGTCGAGGGAACAATTTGCATATTAGCCTTTTATATATATCCTATCTAATAATAGAGAAACATGGTAATTAACCATACCTTCGCTACGCTTCCCATTGGCTAATCAGCAGGATATGCAAATTAAGTGCCAACAAAGATGGCGGCCTGCAGCCATGCAGATGAAACGAACATGAAGCTTGCTTGCTCCAGTGATGGAGGAAGCCAAGGTTCCCCGCCTGCCACTGCCCAGTTCTGAGCTCCAGA
>NW_006294418.1:1225498-1233720 GCF_000327345.1 Myotis davidii
TCATCCTGCCCTCCTTCCAGACAAAGCCACAGTGGTGGGGGCTGAGGCAGAGGCAGTTAGAGGTGATAAGGCTAGCATGGGGGAGAAGTTAGGGGTGATCAGGCTGGCAGGGGAGGTCAGTTAGAAGCCATCAGGCCAGTAGGGAGGAACAGTTAGGGGCAATCAGGTCGGCAGGGGAGGGCAGTTAGGGGTGATCAGGCCAGCAGGGGGGGGGGCAGTTAGGGGAAATCAAGCAGGCAGACAGAGGGGTTAGGGGCAATCAGGCAGGCATGCAGGTGAGTGGTCCTGGATTGTGAGAGAAATGTCCTAAACCAGCAGTCAGACATCCCCTGAGGGGTCCCGGATTAGAGAGAGTGCAGGCTGGGCTGAAGGACACCCCCTCGCACCACCATCCATGCATGATTTCTGTGCACTGGGTCTCTAATATCCTATCTAATAAAAGAGAAACATGGTAATTGGCATATGACTGCTACCCTTCCCATTGGCTAATCAGGGCAATATGCAAATTAACTGTCAGCCAAGATGGCAGCTGGCAGCCAGGCAATTCGAAACTAACATGAGGCTTGCTTGCTTCAGTGATGGAGGACTCCAAACATTCCCCGCCTGCCGCTGCAGGCCTCTGAGTTGCAAGCAACTATGTAACAAACACAGAAGCTAAACAAACCCCCAGAAACCTGCTGGGCTTCAGCCAGCAGGATTGCAACATTGTAAGCAAAGGCCAGAAACCTACTTTCAGCAGCGGAGGCCTAAGAGCTGGAGCCAAGCCTCAAAGCTAAAGCTGGTCCAGAATAAAAAAAAAAAAAGGAAAAAAGGAGCGGTTGGGAGCTTCCGTCACCCCCAGCCTGAAAACAGCCCTCAGCTCCTCACCCACACTCGCCAGGCACCCCAGTGGGGACCCCCACCTTGCTCCAGGATACTCTTCAGGGCAAACCAGCCAGCACCCACCCATGCACCAGGCCTTTACCCTATATAGTAAAAGGGTAATATGCCTCCCAGCACCGGGATCAGCGGAGCCACGAGGCCTCCCGGCACCGGGATCAGCGTGACAGGGGGCAGCGCCCAAACCCCCTGATCGCCCTGCAGCTCTGTGTGTGACAGGGTGCGGCGCTCCAACCCCTCCACCCCCACGGTCCCTGCTCTGTGTGTGATGGGGTAGAGCCATAACCTCCCCATCAGCCCTGCCCTGAGTGTGAGAGTGGCAGCACCCCCACCCCCCGACTGGCCCTGCTCTGTGCATGACAGGGGGTGGCGCCGCAACCTCCCCATCGACCCTGCCTTGAGTGGGACAGGGGATGGTGCTCCAACCCCCCAATCGGCCCTACCCTGAGCGTGACTGAGGGGGGAATCACAACCTCCCGATCGCCCTGCTCTGTGTATGACAGGGGCGGCGCCCCAACTCCCCAATCGGCCCTGCTCTGAGCCCGACCAGGGGCTGCACCTAGGGATGGGGCCAGCCCTCTGCCACCTGGGAGCAGGCCTAAGCCAGCAGGTCATTATCTCCCGAGGGGTCCCAGACTGAGAGAGGGCACAGGCCTGGCTGAGGGACCCACCCTCCCCCCGAGTGCACAAATTTTTGTGTACCGGGCTTCTATATATATGCTTAAGCGTGCAGAATCATCATATCTAGACATCATGTTCCAGACCCTGCCCTTGAAATTTAAGTATACAAAATAAGAACTTGATAAAATACATTAGTCCTGCCAACCTCTAATGTTAGAAATGAAAAGCAATATAGTTATTAAATGTTAGGTGAATTTAAAAATATAAAAATAGACCACATGTAACAAGAAGTTTTGCTCTGCTTGTTAATGAGTTATTGGTTCCTTGTGTGTTTCACTTATTCTTTTTATTAGATCCCTGAAGATGTTGGCTGTGTGATTGCTAAAAGCAGTGATTGGCAACTTATATTTAGCAGTGACCTTAGTTCATAACATGTTAAATTCTATGTATTATAAAAACCAGAATCTATTTATTTATGAGTAATACCAGGGCCCACTGCACAAATCTGTGCACCTTGAAAGGAACTGTGGGCTGTGAGGCTGCGGTGGGCACAGGGGCAGGTCTCGGCCCATCCTCTGTGCCTCCACCCAGCCCCTCTCACCACGGCACCACCTCCCACCACCACTCCTTTTCACTGATGGTGCCGGCTCCACTCAAACCCGTTTGATGGCACGGAGTGATTGGGGCCAGCGCCAGCAGCAGGTGCAAGTGCGGCTGGCACCATTAGCAGGTGCGAAGAGTGGCTGTTGCCCCGATTACCCCTCAGGAGCAGGGGGAGGCAGATAAGCCCCCAGGGGCGCTTGGGGCCAGCAGCTACTGCTTGCACCCACTGACAGTGCTAAGTGATCGGGACTGGTGCTGGGTGCCTCCAGTGGGTGCGAGCGACAGTCCGGCACTGGCAGCAGATGTGAGGTGGACGATCGCCAGCAGTGGGTGCAAGAGGGGCCATTGCCGGGAAGGGGGCAAACAGGGCTGTCTCCAGCAGCGGGTGCAAGTGGGACCATGGCACATGGGAGCAAAGAATTTTCAGTAACCACCAGAGCTTCAACCCTAAGACAGCAAACAGTGCCCCACCTTGGTCTGGTGCCCCCGCTCACCTGCTCTACCATCCCACTGAGGGCAATGCCCATCATGTCTGCGCTCTGCCACCTGCTGCCAAGTCCCACCATGTTCTGTGCATGCCCCCTGATGATCAGGGCATGTCATAGTGACCAGCTGTTCAGTTGTTCTGCTGTTATGTCTATTTGCATATCAGTGAGATACACACACACACACACACACACACACACACACACCCCAGAGGCCTGATGCACAGACTCGTGCGAGAATAGGCCTTCTTTCCCCTGGCTGCCTGCACCGACTTCCCTCTGGCACCCAGGACCTGGGCTGCTTCGCTCCGGCTGCTGCCAGGCACCTGGGACCCATGATGCTTCACTCTGGTCGCTGTTGCCACCCACTGGGAACCGGGCTGAGGTGGTCAATGCCACCTCACGGTGACCAATCATTTGGTCGTTTTTGTCGTGATGCCTCTTGGCCTTTTATTATTATGATAAATATATTAAACATCCTTATGGGCATTATTCTGTGGGAATACTAGAGTTTGTAGAGATGGTCAAAATAGTTCTAACTTTACATGTACATAATGGCTTTGGGTTATGCTTTCATGAGGCAACAGATTGCCTATGTGCTCTGATGAATTCCTTCATCTCTTGGCTTGAGAGTTCCTTTACTTCAAAATCTCCCAGGAAGGCTCTGGTATTCTTATTTAAATCTGATGTTTCTGCAATGGACTCTGGTCTCCCTCGGTGGGTGCTCATGGTTACGGCAGCCCCTTTTCCCTTGATTATAATCATGCAAGTTCACTGAGTTTTGTTAACATAAGATCACCTCTTAAAATTACTCAATCACAAAAGAGCTTTCAAATTCTGTGACTCGACTCATTTGTCTCCAATCTGTTCTCCCACTTTGGGGCATTTTCTCATATTATCATTAATGTAACAGCTTTATAATTATCCAACATGAATAAGCGGCTACTGTATGTGCATTTCTATTAGATTCCTTGAATGAATAGGTATAAAAATATGTGTTAAGAATTTAGTTAAAAATATATTAAAATATTATATTTTAAATATATTAAAAATAATTTCACCCATTAGCAGTCATCTTTTAAGATCTATACTAAGAAACTGATTTTTTTAAATTATAATTTGTAAAATTTGTTTCCCCATTTCAGGATATGTGAGCAGCTTGCTCATCCCCCTTCTTTCTGAACACACCCCTGAATACTATTCTCATTCAGTTAAAAAAGAAAGTAGAATGACATATCATTTAGCTCTTTCATTTTATACCCATTTTGTTGCCATTGACCATATAATCAGTCAGTTACAAATGGTAATGTTTTGCACAACTATAATTTAGTGATATTTTTGTTACAAAGACAATAACTTTACTCATATTTGTATGTTAATAAGTTCCATATTTTTCCCTCTGATGACTTCAAAATTTGGCATCATGAAATAATTCAATATCAGAGAAGGAAGAATTGATAAATCTTCTTAATAAAGAATGCAGCTGCCGAAACCGGTTTGGCTCAGTGGATAGAGCGTCGGCCTGCGGACTCAAAGGTCCCAGGTTCGATTCCGGTCAAGGGCATGTACCTTGGTTGCGGGCACATCCCCAGTAGGAGATGTGCAGGAGGCAGCTGATCGATGTTTCTCTCTCATCGATGTCTCTAACTCTCTATCTCTCTCCCTTCCTCTCTGTAAAAAATCAATAAAATATATTAAAAAAAAAAAAAGAATGCAGCTATCAGTGTTTAAAACCACTGAGCTATAATTCCAAACAATGTAGTAGGAGTTATGTGCTGGATAAGAAAACAATTAAGCCAATAAAGTGAAAGGCAATTCGTTTTAAAATAGATGTATTTCAAAAAGCAATGTTTTTTTTCTAAATGAGTACATTTTAACAATTAAGAGTGACATATAAGTTTGTGTGTACATATGTATTTATAATATTTTTAACTAGCTTACTGCCAATTGTACTAAATTGGCTATCATTCTTTTAGACTCACATAACGATTTACTCAAAAATCCATATAATAACAGCACAGATAGGCTGTAATTTTTTATAATCAGTTTACCTGTACTTAAATGTCAGTCAGTCAATATGATCTTTCAAAGCTACCTTTCCCATATTGCAGATTTAGTGGTTCTCTGAGTATTCAGCACATTGGTCCCTGCCTTTCTTTCACTTCAGCATTATAGTTTTCAGGGTGAATGTTCTAATTTCCATGACATCTTTATGAAGGCTGCAAATTATTAGTTTGTGCTTGATTACTCTTTGGGAGTTAACTTTCTCTTCCATTTAACATTTCCAAATGAGAGATTTTACTTGCACAGTGTTTAGACCTTTTGATCAATATCTAAATGTATTTGTTGCAAACTTTTATTCTTTAGCTTTTCCCAATAAACCATGAATATATATAAATGTACTGGGTGTTTTAATGAAGAAAAAAATCTGAAATCTTTCAACATCTAATATGGCATGCTAGGCTAACATATTGTGACCACCTTTAACTAATGTCCAGTTATCCTATCTAATAAAAGACAAAAAGAGTAATTGACCGTACCTTCGCTACCCTTCCCATTGGCTAATCAGGGTGATATGCAAATTAACTCCCAACAAAGATGGCGGTTAATTTGCATATGTAGGCTCCAAGCGGTGGAGCAAAGCCAAATGTCCCCAAAGCTGGCTGAGCAACAAGGCCTCACGGCCCCAGGATCAGCGGAGCCGCAAGGCCTCATGGCCCCGGGATCGGCAGAGCCATGAGGCCTGACAGCTGGGGGATGGGGAGTTCTGGCCTGAACCCAGCCAGAGTGAAGGCTTGGGTCCCGGATGCCAGAGGAAAATTGGTGACAGCAGCCAAGGGAAGGGAAGGCCTATTGCACGAATCTCTTCATGCAACAGGCCTCTAGTTATTAATAATTGGCACAAATCCTATGTCCTGTGGAAATCTTTTTATAAGAGACTAGAGGCCCGGTACACAAAAATGTGTGCACTAGTGGGGTGGGAAGGTGGAGGGGGGGGTGTCCCTCAGCCCCACTTGTGCCCTCTCACAGTCTGGTACCTCTCGGGAGATAACCACCTGCCTGCTTAGGCCTGCTCCCCGGGTGGCAGATGGCAGGCCTGATCCCTCGGTGCCTGCCCCGCCTCCCCGGGTCGCCCATATGGCAGGGCCGATCCAGGGTTTGGGGTTTCACCCCAGGTTGGGTCACACACGGGACGCCCGGGTGGGCTGGCCGATTGCTGCTGCCCTGCCCGGCCGCCCCAGGACGGGTCGCACAAGGGATGCCCGGATGGAGGCCGGATGGGCTGGCCAATCACTGCTGCATCGCTCAGCCGCCCCGGGCCGGGTCACACACAGATGCCCGCCGCCTCAGGTCACAGATAGCAGGCTCCGAAGGTGGCAGGGCAGGCGGGATGATGCTGTCCCGCCCCACCGCCCCAGGTCGCAAATAGCAGGCCCAGATGGCAGTGAGGCAGGCAGGATGGCGCTGTCCCGCCCTGCCTGCAGTATGCAAATTAGCCACCATCTTTGTTGGCAGTTAATTTGCATATCGCGCTGATTAGCCCATGGGAGGCGTAGCGAAGGTACGGCAATTACCATGTCTGTCTATTATTAGATAGGATTACAATATTCTTAATGGATCAAGATACATATTTTGTAGGTGACAAACATTTCTATATAATCAAGTTCAAATATTTCAAATTAATACACAAATGCATGCACATGCATGCACATGCATTCATGTACATCCACATATATATACTATATTACTATTATAATATAAAATCACCCTGTTTATTTATGGGTTTAGGGACACATGCTCAATAGTCTGTATACATCACCTTTAATCAGTTGTCTCAATAAATATTCTGTTCCTTTAGACTTGAGGAAACACTTTAGAGCACTTACGTTACTTGACCTCACTCACATAGGTAGGAAGAATCAGAGAAAAGATTTAAATTCAGGTTGACTATCTGAAAAGCCTATGGCATTTGACTTCACCGTGCTTCTCAGTGCATGGTAGTCACGCAACACATGCTCCCCTATCATTAATTATTTCATCTTCTCAAGAGAATATTTTCAATGGGAACTATAGACTGAGCAGATGGAGAGATGAGAACTCTAAGAAGAAGAAAGCAATTATCCAAGCACCAATTCTGCACATTCACATCTTACCTTCCCCCATTAATAAGCATGGACCATTTTCCCTAACACCTTTTTGTTCCCCGGGGAAAGCTATTTTTAGAAAAAATAAATACAGTGGCTTCTTATATAATTTTTATTTACATTTCTGTGATTTGACGTTTCAGTTAATTGAAGGGAAGAATATATAAAAAAAAGGAAAGAAACACCATCACTATAGAAAACCTGAGGTGCTCCCCGTATGTCCTTATAGCCTTATAGTCATGGATTTTGCTCACGAAAAACTTGACTTGGAGAATGAATGTTGTCTGTGGAATGTTGAGTTAATTAGGTTGAAGCTATTAATCCATTCTGTCATCTGCTAATGGTTCCAGAAGATTCTGGAATGATGGTTTACCTATACCTACTTCTTCTTTTGTCCTTAGTCCACACTACTTAATGACTAGGATCAATGCTCAGGACAGTAGAGTTCTCAGAAAATTATCAAAGTATCTCTCTTTGATCGCTAAGAAGAATTATTGCTAACAATTTCCTAAGTCAGTCTTTTAATTTCAGCAGGTATAGTGCTGAGCTTGAGCAGTAAGTTTTACTGGGCCCGCACTCCATACACATTAAACCTTTTAATTTAAAAACATATTAAAATTGTATTTTATTTATACTTTAATCATTTTTATTTTAATAAAAAAATTTCAAATTATAGATTTGTTTTTGTGTGTGTTTGTATTTTAATCTGTTGGTAATCTGTCAGAAAAACAGGAGCCATGCTAAAAATTCAAGCAGAGAGAGTTTTAATAGATAGGTAGTTAGCTAAAAGCTGTTTGAAAGGCTTAGAGGGTAAGAAAAAAAATTGAGGGGGCTAGAGCACAACAGGAAAACAAGGATCAGTCATCTACAGGCCAGGAATCGGCTCCGGCTCCTGGGCCAGAAGCCAGCATCTGCCGCTTACCTGATGGAATTATAGGAGCTCCACTGATCTGTTGGAAACACAGGGGGCCTCTGAATAGGAACCCAGGAGCCCCCATTACTCAGAATGTGCCCAGACTACCTTGGACCTACTGAGCCCCTACAACCACATCCAGCTGCTCTTTATTGTCTGCTACTATTAGAGTTGCCACCAGGAGCAGAAAAAATAAATAAATAAATAAATAAATAAATAAATAAATAAATAAATAAATAGAAGATATTCTTCTTCTATCTCCCAATCTCCCAGCAGTAACTCCAACATGCAATGCCTATCAGGAGGCTAGGAAAAGTATCCTAGGGAACACAGCTGCCAGCTTGGAGGGAAGCTGAGAGGCAAAAGAAAGGACTCAACACCATTGATTGTATTTTTTCTTATAATTACACTAGAGGCCCGTTGCAGGAAGATTCCTGAAAGAATAGGGCTTCCAGTGGCTGGAGCCAAGCAGAGAGGGGAGCGAAACCAGCTGAGGCAGGCTTCGCTCCCACTCCGAGCTGCTCCTGCTGGGTTTCCCCTCCCACTCCCAGACGCTATGGCGGGTTTCCTCTCCAG
>NW_006294418.1:1234641-1249564 GCF_000327345.1 Myotis davidii
ATGCCAAGGGGCAGGTGGCCAAAGAGGAGCCCAGATCAGGGCTGGGTGCCATGCTGTTCGTGCTCATCCCGGCCCACTGGGCCTGCTGTCACAGAGTCAAGAGAGGATCCCGACGCTGTGGCAGCTGCACTCGCCAGCCTTGCGCCCAACTTCTGGCTGAGCAGCACTCCCCCTGTGGGAGCACACTGACCACCAGAGGGCAGCTCCTGCATTGAGCATCTGCCCCTGGTGGTCAGGGTGCATCATAGCTACTGGTCATTCCACCATTTGGTTGATTTGCATATTAGGGTTTTATTATATAGGGTTTTATTCCTACCGTTGGTTCATTGAGATGATACAAAGTGCTTTTGGCAGTGTTTTGCCCATTATATAGATACACAAGAAATGTCAGTACCATAGGTGAAGGTCTTTCTAAAATCAATTTATATTTCTTGCCTTTGGAAACAAAGGACACAATATAAATTAACATTTTCTTGATGACTCAAGGTTGACTTTAGAATGTCAATGTTTGTATGCGACCTTTGCTTTCAATGACTTTTGAGGTGCAGAATAATGCTTGTCTCAATGCTAACGATTCCATACTGCTATAATTTTAAGGTCAATGTTCTCTGCTTTCCTTTTTCTTTAACTTGCTGACAATCAACTATAACTTCATGCACTTTTCAGTGTACACCCACTTAATAATACCCTTATGTTTCCAATTTTTTACATTGACTTGTGTGTCAGGAACCAAGATAATCAAATCTTCTAAAGTCAGATTTTACAAAGAGGAAATCTAAGTGAAACTTTGAGTAGGAGGTTTTCCCATGAGCAAAGCATATTGGTATACCTGTTCAGAGACCATTTTCGTCTATTCTGTTTTTCTTTACTTTTCAGAGTTGTGTTTGTTTGCAATGTACCCTCCAGGCAGTTGAGATATTAATTTAATATTGGCCAGCTAGCTACAATAGGCTGATTCTGTGAATGGCCGGATGTATATTGTGAATCATTCATTTCATAAAAATTATTCCATAGTTCAGGAAAATAAATAATTTCTCTTTTTGAATACAATCATGGCCTCTTCTGCAAAATACAAAAGTCTCCTGCATTTTATGGATTATTAAAAGGAGCTTATAGAATCAGGGTGTCACGCAAATATTTTTGTGCCTTGTGTTTAGATCTTATATTAAATAAATATGTGCTTGCATGTATGTGTATATATAATACACACACACACATATATATAGACAGCATATATTTCTGGGTGTTGGAAGTGGAATGGATACCTTGGCACATCCCTCTGTTGCCCTACAGTAGGACATATGACCGAGTACAATGAATTCTCCACATATAAAAGTAGCATGACTTTTATCTCTTGCTTCTATAATTTAGCCTTTTATTTGCGTTGTGTTACATTTATTCTTTTATTACTAGTACTTAAAATAATTAGCACCCATGCATAATGATGAAGATGAAGTCTTCGTGACATCTCAAAGTTGCCTTTATCACGTTCTTATGGCAGCCGAATGGGCGTTATTATATATACTATATATTATATATATGGTACTAAGGCACAGAATCATTTGGGCCAGAATATCATAGCTAATTAGTGATAGAATTGGGACAAAACCCAAGTCTCTAGGAATCCATGTGTTCAAAAATTCTTGGAACATATAACAATGATAGTGAATTAGTATTCTATTACTTCTCTAAAAAATCGCCACAAACATAGAAGCTTAAAACAACACAAATGTATGTTCTTATATTTTGATAGGTCATAAGTCTGACATGGGTCTCATTGGTCCAAAATCAAGGTAGGTGCGGGGCTAGTTCCCCTGGAAGGTCTAAGGGCAAATCTGTTTCCTTGCCTTTTTCAAATTCTACAGGCTTCCCAAATTACCTCTGCTCATGGCCGCCTTGCTCTACCTTCAAAGCCAGGAATGGCTAGTTGAGCCCTCAGGTAGTATCACTCTGACCTCTTATTAGTCACATTTCCCTAACTCTGATTCCTCTTCTCTTCTATGTTTATGGACGCTCATGATTGGATTGGGGTAATCCAAGGTAATCTCCCCATTGTAAAGTCAGCTGATTGGCAAATCTGCCACAGTAATGCCCCTTTGCCTTTTAACTGTCATATTGAGAAGCTTTTGGGATTACAACATGGACTTTTTCGGGAGGTCATTATTCTGCTTCCATAATCAGTGAAGGTAGTAAAACATATCAATGCCCTCATTGTTTCATTTACTTGTCATTTACTTGTCATAAAATCCTTATCAGGAAGGAAGTAGTAGCTTCATTTTGTAGAAGAGGAAAAAAAATTTAGCTTCCATTGGTAGAAATTTTTAAAGCTTATAAATATAAGGTCTTAAAATTATTAAAGCTTTTATTCTATAAAATATAATTAATTGAAATTAAAAAAGAAATGCTACTATTTTTAAGGAGAGAATCCATAAAAATGCCTAAAGTGTGGGTTTAAAAAAGCTTCACTTGTGTGGAAAAGAGAAAATAGAAAGATACTAATATAATTTAGATCCATTAAAAAAGTTATAACTGAATATTACTTTATTTTTTTTTCAAATTTTATTTTTTATTACAAAGGGTATTACATATGTGTCCATTTTTTCCCCGCCCTAGACAGTCCCCTAGCCTCCCCTATTCCCCAGTGTCTTATGTCCATTGGTTAGGCTTATATGCATGCATACAAGTCCTTTGGTTGATCTCTTACCCCCCTACCTCCCGCCCCCGAACCCTCCCTGGCCTTCCCGATGCAGTTTGACACTCTGTTTGAGGCATTGAGACCATTATAAACTTTTGAATATTACTTTAAAATGGCTTTATTTTCTATCTCAAATCTCTAAGACCTAGAAGTTGACATTATAGTTATGAATGAATTAATCAGCACTGGCTCTTATTAGTGGATAGTTTTTGTAATAATTTCAACCATAAAACTGTCTCCCCAGACCTTCCCTCATATTATTTAAACTCTCTGAATTTGTTTTCACAACAATAAATAAAGTTAATATCTTTATTTTGCAAGGAAGTAGCTAGGTTAAATGGGATAACGTGGGAAAATAATCTGGGGCATTAGAAATGCTTGATAAACTGGAGCAGTTGCTAACATTTATTAACACCAGCATTATTCCAAACTGCACAGGATGTAATGCAGAATTGTCTGTTTAAAAGGCAAGGGAGGGGCATGAGAGGACAGTCCACAGTTTCCTGCTCAATCCACAAATGTATACTATAATTACATTTAAAGTTTTACATATTTCTTGTATTTAAATTTTCTTTTTCTTCCCTACAAACTAGTGAAACAAAACAAGAAAAACAATTCCTAAAATAATTTTCTCAAATAGTGAATTCCTTTAGCGCTTTGAAATATGAATTTTTAAAAATCAACTACTATTTAATGAATTTTGTGGAGAAACAAAGGTGAGTCACACGTGGATTCAACTCTTTAGCTGCATGTTATCTAAACTAATGAATAATTTCTTCTCTTTGCAAGAGAAGCAAACCTACATTCAATGTGTCAAATTATAGGCTACTTAGAGTATGTCATCTGCATAATTTGAAGGTGATATCACTGACAGCCTTTCTCTGCACATGCCAGTGTCAGGGGGTCAGACCAGGGCTATCTGATTGGGTGAGCTTAGAGACCTGAGGCTCACTGGGTACTTGTTGAAATAAAATTAAAGGTTAAAAGTTTGTGAAGATCAGCTGATATTATCAAAGAAATTTGGGCTAGAGTCATGTGTTTTGGTGATATTATACTTCCAATAATATTTTAATCTGATATGTATAATTTATTTTTCTCAAATTATCATAAATTTAAGGCTTCTAGTTGATTTAGAACAGCCGTGGGCAAACTACAGCCCGCAGGCCGGATCCGGCCTGTTTGAACTGAATAAAACTAAAAAAAAAAAAAAAAAAAACTTTTCCCAATAAAAGCACCACAATTCTACAGCGGTCTTACAGCAGGCGCTCAGTGGATGCTTGACGACATGTTCTCTCTGCTCTGGTCCCACCCCATTACAGAGGGTCACATGGGAGGAAATGGAGTTGATAGAAAAATAACTCTGCCCCAGCCGGTATGGCTCAGTGGATAGAGCATCGGCGTGAGGACTGAAGGGTCTTGGGTTCCATTCTGATCAAGAACACATGCTGGGGTTGTGGGCTTGATCCCCAATAGGGGGCCTGCAAGAGGCAGCCAATCAATGATTCTCTTTCATCATTGATGTTTCTATCTTTCCCTTGCTTCTTTTCTGAAATCAATAAAAAATATATTAAAAAAATAATGATATAAAATTTTAAAAATAGTTTGTTAATGGTATTTCATACCCTCTTATTTAATATTTTGGATTTTTTAACTATTGATGAGAAGTCTTATGTGGAATATGAATAGATTTTCCCCATTAAATTAAAGCAAAAATATTTCCATTAATATAGAATTATTAACTAAGAGTATCATTAATAATCATTAGAACCAATTCTATGCCTTACACACATTATTTCTATTGACTGTAATATTTATTTTTTCAAATTTTATTTAGAAATAGTTGTTTAAGGTCAACTATTCAAAGTTTCTTTAATTAAACTAGTCTTTCTTGTGTCTAGTTTAAGTCAGTGAGAAATTCTAGATTAAAGTTACGGAAATTCTCAAGCTTTGGAAATTATACACACAGAGCTGCACACACACGCACACCACATGCACATGGTATTCACATTTGTCAGGCTGCACAGACTTTAAGAATTTTAAAATATATGGTGATAATAATAAACATACATACTAAATAACAGCCATATATTTGAGGCCCTGGATTAATTTAAAGATTTAAGGACATGGATTTTGTATGATAATGTATTTCCATGAAGGGGCTATATGTGTAATAAAAGTGAAAGGCATTATTAGCCACACTGACTCATCATTCAGTGTGTTCCTTGCTTTAATAGTGTCATCATAACCTTTAACTTGTAGGCATTGATACAAGGCATCTATTGATATGGCCTGGGGATATCCTATTCTCTGGTCTCATATAGTTGGGCCACACTTGGCCAATATCTCCACTTACTTCTCACAACAACAGTGAAGTAGTTATTACTGTCAATATTTTGAAGAAACACTGCGCTCTGCAAACTTCAAAGAACTACAAGATAATAACAAAGATGATAAAAACCAAGGCATGAAGAATAAGTTGAAGATGGATCAGATTCAGTGCCTTAGAATAATATATGCAATATTACAAAATTAATAATTAGGAGAAGACAATAAAAATAGAATGTGTGTTCCATACAAGCTCTGTGGTGGTGTCACGACAAATATCATCTAATACATTAATTTTGCCTACATTTATCCATTAACAGTACTAAGCTCTGTACTTTACAAAAATTCATTTAACCATCAGAGGACAACTTTGTAGTTATTCTATTATTATTCCTATTTTACATTAAAGAAATTGATACAGAGAAAAATTAAGGAACTAGCCCCAAATCACCCAAATATTAAGTGAGAAAATTAGAATTAGAGCTACATTTGGTTTAGCTCCAATGGCCATAGTTTTAACTATATCACCTGTCCCTGGTAGATACATCTGCATAAGCACAGCCCCATATCCTCATTGTGCACTAGGGCTGTTGCCTACTTGTTAGCAATTCTGTTCTTCAATTTAAAGGTAAAATGCAAAGTAGTAAATATTTACTGAGCATCAGAGTGTCAAATAGAGAATTTCGCAAAGTGCAGTAAGAAGGCCAGCAACATTGCTTTGCTTCACAGTCCCTGCTTAGTAATTATTTGTTTATTAATTGGTAAGCATGCTACTTAATGGATGGAAAGCAAAAACACCCTTGCAAACACACAAGAAAGTTAAGGATAAACTGCCATGCACATTAATAAAGACAGGAATAGTGAAATAAGTTCAGATTTTTTTTCTTGAAATACAACTGTCTATTGGACACATTTTGCAGCATATTCACCAGTCTATAAGTATGAAACCTTTACACTTTCAGGAATATTTCTGAAATGTACATTCACTTCATGTACTATAGCTGGTTTTATAGTCATGTTATGCTACCATTTAAACTTCATACCAGCTTTGGGTGAAAAGGAGAGAAATGCATTACAAACATACTCTCGAATTGGGAATTTGAGCCCAGGTTCTGACAGCTCAATATGCTGAAAATAGTGGGGTACATTCTCAAAGCAGCATGCTCTGATTTTGCCATGCAGCTCATGTTTATTTTAATGGTAGTTGCACAGTGAAATCACTACAAAACACTCAGAACACTTGCCCAACTGTGTCTGCCACAGGAAAGGGAACATTAATTAAACTGAAAAAGGAAAATCATTGCTTAACCTTAGCCAAAAGGATGCTCTACTATTTTGCTGAATTTATAGTGCTTAAGCTTTAGTAAAATAAATAGGAACCAACATAAAAAAGATGTTTAAAAATTTAATTCTATATGACATGTGTTGTGCTTCAAACAGCAGTGTATCTCAGGACATTAAATAACGAGTATTGATCTATAAACTTATCAGTCTTTGTTCTTTAACAGTCAAGAATTCTAATTAGTCATAACCATATTAATTACATTATTGAAAACCCAGTGGAACAAAATTAGGAGAGTTTTACCTCATCGGGTGGTCTCTTTTCTCAGAAACTATTAACATCACATCACAGACAAAATATGTTAATTCCACATTGGATTTAAAAAATGGGTAGGACACATCTCCAAATTAATGATTCATAAAATCATTTTCAGCAATTAGCCTATCAGGAGAAGTGCTGGTAGCTCTTTTATTTCACTGCTCAGTGTGATACCATCAATTTAAAGTCTATCTTGTATGGGAGATATATAGATATATAATTACTAGAGGCCCAGTGCATGAAATTCGTGCATGGAGGGGGGGGGTCTCTCAGCCCAGCCTGCACCCTCTCACAATCTGGGACCTTTCGGGGGATGTCCAACTACCGGTTTAGGCCCGATCCCACAGGGGTCCCTGCAGATTGGGCCTAAATTGGCGGTCATACATCCCTCTCACAATCTGGGACCACTGGCTCTTAACTGCTCGCCTGCCTGCCTGATTGCCCCTAACTGGTTCCTGGGGGGCGTGGCCAGCCTGGGCAAGGGAGCATGGTGTTCTGTTCTCTGGTCGTTCTGGTCATTCCACCGTTTCCACCGTTTTGGTTGCCGGGCTTTTATTATATAGGATATATATATATATAGCGTTTCCACCGTTTTGGTTGCGGGCTTTTATTATATAGGATATATATATATGTACTGGCAGGGGGATCCCTCAGCCTGGCCTATGCCTTCTCACAGTCTGAGAAGCCCTAGGGGGATGTCCAACTGCTGACTTAGGTACACTCCCCACAGGCCTAAGATGGCAGTGAGACATCACTCTCTCAGTCCAGGACCCCTCGCTCCTTACCACCCACCTGCTCACTGCTCCTTACTGCTTGGCTCGCTGTTCCTTAACGCTGCTGTAGAGGTGGAAGCGGGTCTGGCACCATCGCTGCACTCGCCAGCAGTGAGTCCAGCTTCTGGCTGAGCAGTGCTCCCCCTGTGGGAACACACTGACCACCAGGGGACAGCTCCTTCATTGAGCATATGCCCCCTGGTGGTCAGTGCTCATCATAGCAACCGGTCGTTCCCCCATTTGGTCAATTTTCATATTAGCCTTTTATTAGATAGGATAATTCACTGAGGTCTGTCAGATTTTTAAAATTTGCCTTGGCATGTACAACTACAAGTGTCAAAATATGAAGTAACAATCAGGCAGGAATTTTCCAAACCTCTTTCAACTACCTGAACCTAATTATGAGACCTGTAAAAGCCAGTGTTTACGGTGCTATTGAGAGTTTCATTTGACAGACAAGTTTGTGAAGTATCTTTCACCCGATGTGTATGCATCGCAATGCCCAGGCCAAGAAGCAAAAAACGAGAGAGAGAGACAGAGAAATGCCGTGGGCAGCAGGTAACAGATGTTCTTCCAGCCACTCTTTGTCAGGAGGCAGTGAAACCTCTGTCTGAATTTTATCTTGACACTTAGAGAAATGATCATGTCTTTGTACTTTAGTTGCACTCTCTAATGAGGATGTGAAAATGCTTGCAGATTTTAATTCACAAGTCCTACAGCTCCTTTCTTTTGAAAGCAAGTGATAAACACCTTTTAATTCAGAGGATTATAGAGTATATCAAAGACTATCATGCATATTTATGGCAATGAAAATACAAATAGCCCTTTTCACTCTCTCTATGGGCATCTAACATGGGCACTAGGCTTTGGACACTGGGCAGTATGCAAGGCCCTCTACAAAGTGTTAGTATAAATTGTTTAATACACATGCATAGTCATGTCAACATATAGTCTAACCCTGCGCTTCCAAAAACCAGACAGAACTGTATATGGGTGATGCCTAGACCCATGAAAGGATCAAGTAATTTTAGAAGGAAAATAACTGGAAAATAAAAGAACACAAATCAACCAGCATGATATGTTACAAGAGAACCAGTTAACATTACGATGAGCATAACTAGGTAACCCCTGTTCTGCCTCTAAACAATATTAACTTGGACAACAAGTTATTAATACTTTTCTGGGTCTCCATTTGTTTATATTTTAAACAGATAAGTATTACCAAACTAGAGGTGCAATATAATGACTTACTAAGGTTATGGTTTTGGCAAGTAATTTAACCCTGGAAACCTGTTTCCCACCTACTGGAAAATAAGGGCAATGGCATATAACAGTCACTTAATTATTACAAGGAACCCATGATATAAGGAATGCAAAGTGATTTGCACACTTTTCTGGGATATACCCAGGGACTATTTAATAACAGCTATTATTCTCCAAGGTCATGTGGCTGTTAGGTGGCAGGAAGAAGATTTATAATTTATATCCTTCGGAGAGGCTGGAGAAAAGAAAGTTGGAAAGGAATTTATAGGACTCAAAAACTGATACAAATGCCATAGAAACTGAGAAAATATGGTGAAACAGAAGCAAGTGACTAAAGAAGTATGGGGTCTGAGAACAAGGATTAACCAAAGGCAGTTCTATGATTTTAATTCTAGAGCAATATGAGAAAAAATGCCTAACGTTATGAGAAATGTAATAAGGTTAGCATAGGAGAGGAGAAGGTAGATGTGAAGTGACTGAGGGAAAAATACATATTTTTACACACACACACACACACACACACACATATATATATATATATATATATATTATATGTGCTATATATTTTGTGCAGATGACTAGATTCAAAGTTAGTTGTTGAAAGGCACAAAGGTACAAAAGAATTTAAGATAGACAACAGCATTTTTAAATAATATAAGAAGCTAACAATTTAGCCTCTTATGAAAAATTGACTAGCAATAGTTTTGCAGCATACTGGGCATTTTCAGGGAGGAGAAAATTGGGTTATTAAATGACAGACAGTTTTCTCTTAAGCCCTATAGATTGTGTTCTATTACCAGTTGATACTTTCAAGTTATTCTATTTTTATTGGCAGTATACCTCACATGAATAATGCAGGAGGCATCCTGGTTTTCAAATGAACTGGCTGCCTGACTTTACAATGTTTAATGCAGGTCAAGTTACTCTAAGAAAATAAAAGTTATTATAAATTATTTTATTCATGTAGCAATGATTGAAAGAAAGCAATGAGTAAATGTAAACCCCAGCATTATTGATTAAGTTACAGTGATTGACATGCTATAATCCATTTGTAATTTTATAAAGGACTTTACTAACAATAACTTATCAAACTTACAGAGCCCTCTCTTCATGTCAAGACTAATTTTATCTCTATATTTATCCATCTTTCCAGTCTGGTTTTGCCACTAACTTGACCAAATATATCCCAAATTCAAAGCACTGAAGCAGAAAGGTTACATTAGAATTTTGAGATCTATTTCCTATTCCTTTTTTTTCCTATCTTTATATCTTCATGATAAGAATGGATGTTTATAGTAGTATAAAAATAAGTAAGAGTTTGTTCAAATAAATGAAAAGAAAAAATAAATCTCTAATATTGGTAATAATGGCATTACCTTCTGAAAGTTGAGGAGAAATTTCCATAAAAAAATCTGTTAAAGTTTTTATTTTTCTTCCTCTCTACTCTCCTTTCTAAATACTTCCATCAACTAAGAAAAATTGAATGAGGACATCAGTAAAGAAAATTTTTCATTGTTAGCAAAAAAAGCATTTCTTGTCTTTGATCCTTGCATTTCATAAATTTCTGGTTGCATACAAACCATGATTACTTGCATTCTTGCCATGTCATTTGTAATTCAATAAAGTTTTTCCATTAACATTAATTTTACACTAATTAAAAATATTCAATATAGGGTTAATCAAAATGTTCTGGAAAACAACATCCATCCATTGTCTTCAAAGAAATGTGTAAAAGCAGTTTGTCATATTTCTGGCAACCTAATGATTGGCTTCTAAATTAGGCAGTTATGAAGTTAAGAGTACACTAAAAACCTTCTCGTCGTGTACAAATTAATATGCAGTTCACATCACGGTGACTTATTTTACATTTTAATGTTTTCACAAGTTTACATGAAACTTCTTGCACCTTCTCATTTAATGAATTCCTAGCTCTGATTATCTATTCTGTATCCTGAATGAAGTGGAAGGCTGGAGTCCCTGGCAAACAGCTGCCATCAATGTGCACTAATTTGGCAGAAAGCTAAATGTTTAGTTAAAATGTAGTTTCTATAACTTTTGAGAGTTTTTTAAAAGGGTAATTATTATTTCTTATAGTTTCCTGTTAAAAACATAGAAAAATGCCATATATTGGAATGCTTCCCAAGGGAGACTACTGGTCTTCCTGCAGGGCAGATGATTTTTTTTCTCAACCACTTTACAATGTGGTGCCAAAATTTGTTTGAAAATATTTATATAAATACCCCAAACTGGACTCTAAACACCTTCATTTTTTGGGTTGTTCTGTAACTATCCTTTGTAAAAAATAAGAAAAAATGTCCTAGATCAACTCTACAAAACAACACATCTGCCTTCAGATTTGATTTTTTCCCCTCTAATAAATATAATAACATCTCAACTCAATAAGTCAAACGTGAACAATTAATATCAGGTCTTTTAAATTTGGAAGAAGAGTTATGGCACCTTCTTTATTTTGGATTTTAAAACTTCTAATTAGTTCTATGTCCATATTATAATTAGAAGCAAAATGTCACTCCCTCTCATAGGAAAGTTTGTACTGCTACAGATCAAGTCATTAGCAAATATAACTTTAAAGAATATTTTGCTTTTTGTTAAAGTTTAGTGTTAAAGTCCTAGATGTGTCCAACTGATGATAAAGTAACAAAAATTCTGTAAGTGAGCATTTGCGTAAATATATAGACCCTGTTAGAAGAAGGGCTTGCTTATCTAGCCATTAATATTTGTCAAGCAAAAAGAAATAGGGTACATTGAGCCATAAACTACAAACTGGTCCAAAGTGTACTGTACCGATCAAAATCTGAAGCCAGCCAGAAAAGAAAAGATACTATTTATTTTCTGACAATTGGCAGCTTATATTTGGCATGTTTATTTTCGTGTAGGAAAGGGTCCCAGGAAGAGCCAGCTCAGGATAAAATTGTAACAGAATCCTACCTTTTCTTTTCCCAATCCGTCCTGAGAGCTAATGTTGGCGCTTTGCTCTTATTCTGCTGTGAGTCAGAATTATGAATCGTTTCGTTATCGGACAAAGGTACTGACTGAGGAGACAGAAGGAAGCTAGGTAGACAAGGGCAGGACCATGGGGGTAGAAGGTAAAACCCAGGGACCCGGCTAGGCGGCATTGGAAGGCAACCCAGCTGGCAGGAAAGCAGGGCATGCGCACAGGAGACAAAAGCTTTCAAATATGTGGATGTTGCTAAGACAGGCAGTTTATAGATAACCATTCACAAGGTATTGAGGCAGATAAACCAATCCCAACGATGTTGCTAAGGCAGAATTCTTTGAAACGACCAATCAGAAGCTAGCAAGCATGTATCTACCCCTGACCAAAAAGTGTGCGCTTCCTCTCTCTCTTTCTCTCCTGGCACACAATGGGTTCCTATGGCAGGAGATGCGCTCTCTGGCCACCCACGTGGCTTATGGCCACACATGGACTTATTAATATACTTTAATTGGCGTGGCTACTGAACTACACCCAGCTGCAACATGGAACTGAAGCTCTGGACACTAGCCTACTTTTGGAACCCCAGCTACACTTTTCCAGGAATGGGTTCTTTCAATAAACTTTGCTTCCACTAACCGCAGATTCCTTTGTTGATTTTGTAAGACAACTGCTCGGACTCGAATACCAAATTTTGATTTCAATATGATTCTTACTGGTATCGCTTACTGGCTCTCCAAGCATAAATTATTTAGCCCCTCTAAGCTTGATTTCCATGTCAAATCTATCAATAAACACAATGATCCTTGCATCAGTGGATTGTGGGAAGAATTAAATAAAATTAAATTTGTATAATCTAGCTGGCTAAACCCTAATAGGATCAACTGTACAGTTTGCCCATAATTCACTAAATCATTTTCCTTTAAGGGCCAATTGGACATACGGTAGCTCCCATTCCTATATCCTAGCAGAAATCCTAAAAGGAAATAAGAAATTCATTCACAATTGGAACTTTCATGCTAGTAATGTTTGCTAGTAACTAGTAAGCCCCACTGGCAATGGACTTTGTTAAGCTACCCATGGACTTGACCTAGAACTTGGGGTAATGTCTTACTATTGAACTATGATCCTTTGTCTTCTACAACTTGGTTCTCTGTGGTGCCCCAACTTCTAGGGCACTGTCGTCCTATTCCTGGACAAGAGTTCTCAGTGGTGAAAGCCTGGAATAGTGGGAGAGAAGGGCCTTGGTGACATGGTCTGTCAGCTTTGCCTCATGGCCTGGGTCTTTGCTCCCTAGTGGATAGGATGGGCTATGTGAGTGTATGTTCAAATGTAGTCTCACACTGAAACCTTTACTGATTTCTCTGGACATTTAGGTTAAAGTGAAGTCCTAGCCCATTCTGCCAACTGTTATATTTAGACATAGTGACTCTTTTTTTTTTTTTTTTTTTTTTTTTGTTTTTTTTTTTTTTTACTTTATTTCAGAGGGCTGTTTGTCTCTCACTGCTACCTGGCTTCCATTACCTCAAAACTCCAATCATTAAATATTTTGAATTATTTTCAGTGAGCTCCTGTTTCAAAGAAAAATCAGAAATTTGGAGTGGCTATCTGTTTTTGACCAAATATGTGACTCTATCACTATGAAGATTACTTTTTCCCACAGTGTTCTGAAGAATTGTGGGGAGGGGCAAGGAGGCAGGAATATGCTAATCTACTTTAATTTCAGTTTTATTCTACAGAGCCCTACCACACTTTATTTTTATTTATTTATTTATTTCATTATTTTTTAAAATATACATTTATTGACTTCAGAGAGGAAGGGAGATGTAAAGGAGAAACATCAATGATGAGAGAGAATCATTGATCAGCTGCCTCCTACACACCCCACATGGGGATCGAGCCTGCAACCCAGTCATGTGCCCTGACTGGAAATCTAACCATGACTTCCTGGTTCGTAGGTCAATGCTCAATCACTTAGCCATGCCAGGTTGGCTAAAGTTCCTTACACAGTAAGTATTTAATATATTATTTAATACTAGAGGCCCAGTGTACAAAATTCATGTATGAGTAGGGTCCCTAGCAGCTGACGGCCAGGGTGCCACCCTTCCCCTGGCCGCCTTCCACTGCCACTGGCCCTGTCCCCTAGTGGAACTCCTGGTCGAACTACCAGTCAAACTCCCGGTCAAGGGTACAATTTGCATATTAGGCTTTTATTATATAGGATGTTTTATATATAAAGTTCCTTATACAGTAGGTATTAAATATATTACTTAATAAATTTTGTTTTCCTGCCCTCCATGCACCAATGGGTAGAACTCCGCCTTCCAATCTGCCCATCTTGCTTTCCATTGAAACATAACTGCTACAAACACCACTACCTAGCACCCAGTTAGGTGCTGAAATCAGGTAATCCTTCAGTGCACTGATGGATTAGAGGATGTTCAGCCAAGGCGTATTCTCAACTTAAAGACAATCCTGGACACTAAGTCTTTAATGTCAAAGAATATCACTGAAAAGGAGGACTTCTACAAATTGTTGCAGACTACGTGTTCCTGGGGTTTCTTTGGAAAGACACTTATCTTTTGCATCTCTTATTGCAGCACACAAAAAATGTCCCCTTCACCTGAAAGTAAAGCCACTGAAGGAGAAAGAATTTCAATGGCAAAAACAAGAAAATAAGGACAAATTAGGTAATAAAGTCAAAATGGAGTAATACTTGAGCCAATTATTAAGAGCTCTTTTGGTCTGATTTGTTGGCTTTTATTTCCACATGCAACCAAGAAGATACCCAGTTCTGCCCATCTCTCAACCTGTGCTGAGATTTATGTAAGAACATGTGCTGACCCTTGCTCATTTCTGGAGCATCATCTTGCACTGGGCCTCCATGTGTACCCCGATCTCCTGACACATGGACCTACATATAGACTCGCAATTTCTCTACAAGGTTTAAGGCCTTAGCATGTGCTGCATGGAATCCTCCTCTCACTCAGTTCTACTTACCCTGAGAAACTTCACATCTAAAAAGAGAGTCTACAGTGAAATCTAAAAACATATGCAAGTATAACTAATATTATCAAAGGCATCTATAGTCAATAAAAACATTAAAATGTTTGTGTTTTGTGACTTTGGTTTTATTATATATATATACACTGAGTGGCCAGATTATTATGACTACCTGACATTTGTAGGCAAAATAGCCATACACTGCATCGTATGGGATATGGAAGCCAAAGGCCTGTTCGAACACCTTTGCTGTCTGCAGTTACCAAGATAAAACGTCTCCAATTTGCACAGGAACACAAGATTGGACA
>NW_006294418.1:1249960-1266234 GCF_000327345.1 Myotis davidii
GGCTGTTAAATCACGCTGCTTACCCATTTCTTCAGAAAAAAATCACTTCTACTGTCGTGGTAAACAACCTGCTTCCCTATTTATATGGCCTGGCCCTCTAGCAACTTCAGCGTGAAATTAAAGCCAATTTGCCTACAAACGTCAGGTGGTCATAATAGTCTGGCCACTTAGTGTATTTTTAAGTAAACATATATGTATATTATATTTGAATACATACACATGCATATATTGTTTCTATATATGTATATGTCTCTTTATATTAAAAATACAATATATACTAGTATACATAACTGGATATATATGCATATATGTGGGTATATATGTGGTATATACATGCATATGTGTATATATAGGTATATGTATATTATATGGCCATATATAGATGTATATAAAGAGACATGTGAGTATACTTATGTGTGTGTTTATGTGCATGAGTGCATGTCTGCATCTATTTTTATAGATATATACATCTAGATATAGTCTATGGCATAGACTCTATGCCAGCCATGGGCAAACTATGGCCCGCGGGCCAGATCCGGCCCATTTGAAATGAATAAAGCTAAAAAAAAAAGACCATACCCTTTTATACAATGATGTTTACTTTGAATTTATATTAGTTCACACAAACACTCCATCCATGCTTTTGTTCCGGCCCTCCGGTCCAGTTTAAGAACCCAAAGTGGCCCTCGAGTCAAAAAATTTGCCCACCCCTGCTCTATGCTATATAGCATTTCTAAGAATCTTACACCAGTGGTTCTCAATTTTGCCTCCCAGTGGACATTTGTGAACGTCATAACAGAGGCTGAGGAGTGACTACTGACATCTGCAGAGTAGAGTCCAGGGATGCTGCTAAACATGCTAATTATGCACAAGTCAGCCCCCACAATATAGAGATGCCTAGCCAAAATAGTAATGATGTCAAGTTTGAAAAACTCCACCTATGGGTTTCTTTGCAAATAACAGCCTCAACAGAATACCCTCCGGTGGCCCCCAGGTCCTGCCAGAAGACTAGTATGACAGTACACATTTGGTTGGAGGCTGTATTCTGCCTGCAACTGAGAATCACTTATAACAACTAGCATGACTCTTCACAACTAGTGCTCAGCTCAGCATCACCCAGGAATGACCACGGGGGATTATTTGGCATTGAGGACTGACATCTTACACAGAGATAGAAGGCTGCATGATTTTCCATGATCCATAGTGAAGAGTCTACCTCAGGGATAAACAAGGATCATCAGGAGGATGCACTGGCTACTTACTCTCCGCTTCCTGCATGGTGCTGTCTTCATTATGTCTTCTTCCTTCCTTTTGACATAAGGTGAAAATTATTAAGCAATGTCACCTGAGAACATTCTTGTTCCTCCTTCTAGTGAGCCTTTAACAATTACTTGATTGAAGAGCTGAGCTGTAGGTTGCTGTAATTTAGCAGACTCGTTATATTATTTCTGGCTTACTTAAGTGTTGACTCATTTTGTACTGTCTGAGAGCTGAAAAGAAATCGCTGGGGAAAGGCTAAAAATACTCTTGAGTTTTCCTTCTATTGCTTCAATTTTATTTCTCTGATGTATGCTCAAAATCATATTCTGTGCAAATAAGAAATCTCAAAATCTTTCAAAAGAAGGGAAATGCTTCCTCTTTCCCCATAGTGCTCTCAGACTGTGTGTCATTTCTTAATATACATGAGTTGGTTTAATACTCGATCATTTCCCAAATATAATTTGACTGTTGAACAGGGTTTAATTTACATGATGATACAATTTCTCACACCAAAAAGCATAGTAACCCTTTTCCTTCTGAGGTTAATGGTGATTTAGCTTAAAGCTTAAAAGATAATTACAAGGAGTGTGCTTCAGGTGACAAAGAAGTTTTGACAATCCCAGACTATTGGTAGGTTTTTAATTATACTTTCCAACGTCAGAGACTGCATGCTTCCTGCTAAAGAGTTTAAAGGCCTGCTGTTGTGTTTTTAAAATTTATTTCCATTGTAATTAACACTTTCAATCTATTGATACTCTAGGCGCCTGAAACTTCACCCCAGTATTCTACAACCCCTAAAATGAAATGATATTCTGGGTTACTATTTTTCTTCATTCATCCTATAGAATAAAAATCTAATATGCTAAGTGTCCAGTCGTCCATCCAACCAATCAAAGCATAATGTGCTAATGATATGCTAAGACCGCTCAACTGCTCGCTATGTTGTGCACTGACTACCAGGGGGCAGATGCTCCAACTGGTAGGTTAGCTTGCTGCTGGGCTCTGGCCGATCAGGACTGAGCAAGACAGGCCAGACAGGCCCTGGAGCCCTCCCACACCCCTCCCCAGCCCCAATAGTGCACCAGTGGGGTCCCTCAGCCTGGTCTGTGCCTTCTCACAATCCAGGACCCCTCGGGGGATATCAGGAAGCCAGTTTTGTCCCGATTCGGCAGGTCAGGCTGAGGGGCTTCACTGGTACAGAATTTGTGCACCAGGCCTCTCGTTAAATATAAAATAGCATAAATATTTTTGATACTCTTGTCTTCTTCATTACTCACTTGATATATTTTGACATTTATTTATTTATTGTCTTAATTCCAGGTAATATTTGTTTTGTTTTGTTTTTAGGTAAGAGTTTTTCAGTAGAGAAGGTCGTAATCCAAGAAAAGATGAATAATCTAAGATTTAGCAAATTAGTTAGGCTTAATGGAAACAAAATAACACAGAGAGAATCACATTTTATGCAGAATTATTCTTCTGAAAGTATCTGCATATTTTGAGAAATAATCAACTATGAAATAATATAAAATATTTTTAAAATCAAAATATTTATTATTGTCTTTATAGCAGTGGTTCTCAACCTGTGGGTCACGACGCCTTTGGGGGTCAAACGACCCTTTCACAGGGGTTGCCTAAGACCATCGGAAAACACATATATAATTACATATTGCTTTTGTGATTAATCACTATGCTTTAATTATGTTCAATTTGTAACAATGAAATTGGAGGTCACCACAACATGAGGAACTGTATTAAAGGGTTGCGGCATTAGGAAGGTTGAGAACCACTGCTTTATAGGCAATAATAAACTAGTCAATTTTATAACTTTTAAAAAATTATGTAAGCCTGATTTTTTTGACATAAATTAACTTCCAATTTTTTTTTAAAAGTTGATATTACACAAAGTCAAATATCCATATGAAAACTGAAAGTCTCAGTCAGCTATCCAGATGTTTGACTGTATTAAAACAAATCAATTTTTACATAGGATTCTCATTTTGTCAAGATGTAATCTTCATGTCATAAAATCTATTAGCACCTGATTTTCCACTCGGGAACAAATTATGATGATAGGTCAGATGTATATTTTTTGTGGGTTTTATAAAGAAATTGAATTGCAATCTTTTCCATGTCAGACTATGATAATTACCATCACAATATTTAGATTAAAGGGAGATTTATAGTTTACCTGTTGCAGCTCCATCATTTAACATAAAAGAAAAATACTGCCCCAAGACACCAAGAGGCATGTCTGAGAGCATATGGTTATCTAGTAAAAAAAAAGTGTAGTGAAATCGAGTTAACTGGCTCTATTTTAATATTCTGCCACAACACTAATATTAATAAGACTAGTATTTATTTATTTTTCTTGTATAGTTCATGGGATTTACAATCCACTTTTGGAAATTTAATGGCCAGAATAGAATTTACAGGTTTTACAAAGACAGGTAAAATCAGTAAATTGTCTGCAATACAGAATCTACATTTTCTGGGTAGCGTTCAACATAGTCCTAATTCTGTCAGATTTTTAACTTCTCTAAACTTCAACCTCTCATCAGAAAAAACGGAGCTAAATTTAGGGAAGATTATATGATACAATAACTGCAATAGGGTTAGCACTTCTGTAGAGAGAGAAGGGCTAGGAAAGATGCAGAGCTTAGAAAACACTACAGAGATTTAAATAGAAGGTAACAGAATAAATACATAATATATATTTTTATTAGGTATCTACCATGTGCCAGTCATTGTGCCTGTGCTGAGGATAAGAACACCAAGGCTTTGGGTAATAAAATATCTTATTCAATTCATTTAACTTATGGGTGTAAATAAGATTCAAAATCATTATGATATATATACTTTTTTTAATAAGATAAAAATGAAATAAGACTGGAAAGGTAGGAAATGGGATGGGAAGGGCATAGTGTGGAAGTCCTTAAATCTGGCACTAGTAGCCCAGCCATGGTGGCTCAGTGGTTGAGCAGCCACCCATGAAACAAGAGATCACCAGTTCAATTCCCAATCAGGGCACATGCCTTGGTTGTAGGCTTGATCCCCAGTATGGGGCATACAGGAGGCATCCAATCAATGTTTCTTTTCTCTCTATTCCTCTCCCTTCCTCTAAAATCAATAAAAACATATATATTTTTTAAAGTAAGAATAGTAAAACAAAAGACTTATTAGTTGGGAAAAAAGAGCTCTGAGAGGTAGATCAGTATAGAACGATTATTATGGAGGTTGCAATTTAACCCAGAAAAAAATGTCACTTTACTGAGAAAATAGATAGGAGAAAATAGATTTTTTCAATAGATTGGCTTGGAATCAGGATAGAGAGAAAACTAACATGTATTGATCAATAAGAACTTCACAGGCATTTAGTACATCCAGATGGATAAAAAATACAGAAACGTTCTCAGTCATACAATAATACACACCTTTTACAAAAAAAAATAAGTCATCCTATATCACAACATACAGATTAAAAGTGAAGGAAAAGAAAGAGGGACTTTTGAAGAAAAAAAGACTAGGTGACCAGCTAATAAGAAAGAACGATCTCAGAAATGATTATTTATCATGTGAATGAGTTGTTTTATTAATACTCATTGAAATAAAAATAAAACAAGAGTAGGAGAACCTGGGTTGTATAGTAGATAGGAAAGGGAGTGGAAAGAGAAAAGATGATAGAATATGTTTGTAGTTTTGATGGCTTTGTTCTAGAATTCTATTTAGCATCTATTTAGTAGCATGTCATTTAGACATGAACTATTGATTCATGAATAATTATAGGAAAAATTATGGTTGAAAATACATGTTATAGAGTCAATATCATAAGAGTAATGCAGTAGTTCCCCTTTATCCATGGTTTAGTTACCTGCGCTCAAACACAATTAGAAACCTCCAACTATCAAGGCTCTCCAACCAGTGACACTGTCTGCTCCTGACATCCAACCATTGACATCACCATGACTCAATGAACTTCAACAGTATGTCAGAAGGTTAATAGTCATCAGAAGGTTAATAGTAGCCCAATATTAAGTCCCAACGCCTACATCATTTACCTCACTTCATCACAGAGGCATTATATCAGCTCACATCATAACAAGAGGTGGAAAGACAAGTACAATATAATAAGATGTTTTCAGAGAGAGGGACTACATTCACATAACTTTTATTTTAGTATACTGGAGGCCCAATGCACAATATTCATGCACATTAAAAGGGAATTAATTAGAGGAAGTACTTTAATATTGCTATTTGCCCTTTCTCTATAATACAAGTGTCAGAGTTGGAAGAAAATTAGTAAAATGTATTAGAAAATAAAATAAATTTATTAAAAAATAAACAATCACAACATGATATAACAACAAAAAAGACGATATAAAAACAACAAAAACATGATGTAAAAACAACACTGATACAAACAATGACTGATAAATTGATTAAACTTATTCTAATATCTCCCTGTATACCACATTAAGAGTGAAAACACTTTCAGAGTGCTTGACTAATTTCCCTTGTGCTAAAGAACTTTACCTTTAACGTCACATGAAGATTTCTCAGTAGCATGATGATTGCACCCACTTTCAATTTAATTTATGACACAGCATTCCCGAAGGAGTAATACTGTTAAGAAATTCGATGGGAAATTTTTCCTTTTCAGCATTATCTGTTGAATCAATGGAATCATCACTCAAATGTGTGTGAAAATCTCCATCGAGTATATCCAAAATGTCTTCATTTAATTTTTGAACATGCTTATTGTTTGGACAAAGAATCGCATGTTTAGATATATTTTTAATATTATCTATAGATATAGTATTTCCAAAGGTAGCTTCAACAATAGATCCGTTACAAATCATTTCATGGGAGATTTCAACAATATCTATTCCTAAATGAAAACTGCTATCAAGTTTGCCATCTCCAAGTTTTACTAACCATTCATTATAAGCATAATCCTCTGATCTCATATTTGTTTTAAGAGACAACTTTCTGAAACATCCCCAAACACTACAGTACTTTAAACTCATTTGTACTATGGCTGATTGCATAGCATGTGGTACAATACTGAGACATTGTCAAAAATCTCCCCCAAGTAGGAGAAGTTTCCCACCAAATGCAACATTCAAATTCATAATTTCTCTTAGTAATCTGTCTATGGCATTAATAACATGACTGGATGCCATGGTACATTCATCAGTAATGAGAAGTTTGGCCTTTTTAATGGTTTTAGCAACTTTACTCTTTATATCAAGTCTAGAAATTGAAATTTCATTTAATGGAATTGGTAATTTATATTGGGCATGAAAGGTTCTTCCACTGGGAAGTAAATTTGCAGCAATTCCTTTAGACACTGCGGGTAAAACAGTACCACCACGACCTCTAATATAACGTATTAAAACTTTATAAAGATATGGTTTTTTCACTACCGCCTGGACCATCCAAGAAAAAGCATTTGGGGTGCACAGTTTGATCTTCGATGGTAGAAAGAAGTTATTCTTTCTACAACGCCGAAGTCCAATGTCATCCCCAGGACTAATCCCTCCTATGGCTGCCTTACCCAGACCACAGGCCTCCTGGGCAGGGCTCTGCCCTCTGCGCAGCCCCACCTCCCTGCTTATCCAAGATCGACTCCACCCCCACTAACCCCCTGCTGGTCCTTTAGCCTATGTCATTCTCACTCACCCTCTCACAATCCAGGACTTGAACCAGACCCCCGGCCCAAGCATGCAGAGAGGCATCTGCTGCCGCCCCGCCCCTGCTGCGGACCCCCTGCTCTTAACGGTTGTCCATCTGGTCATGACAGGCCTAGGCTATTATTAGTATAGATTATTATAATTGTTCTATTTTATTATTACTTATTGTTGCCAAATTTATAAATGAAAGTCTATCACAGGTATGTATGTACAGGAAAAAAATAGTACTGTTTATGTAGGGTTCGGTACTATTCATGGTTGTAGGCATCTACTGGGAGTCTTAAAACCTATCCCCTTGTGGATAAGGGGAACTAATACAACTTATGTAGAAACTCTGAAAATTAACACCCCATAGAAGGAAGGGGTATGTCAAGTTAGAAACTGATATCAGAAACTGTAAATACCCAATTTTATGTGAAAAGAAAAAAGAGGAAACAAAAAACTAGATGTCACAAAGCAGTAAAACCAGGTCAGAGCGGTGTCAGGAAAACCTTTCAAGAAGTAAATGGCTGCCTGTCAAATACTGGAAGGACAGACACTACAGTGAAAACTGACAGTTACTCTACTCAGCTACCGTGTGATCATGCTCAGCATTTTAAGCCCAGGAGAGCGGTAAGGGGAAAAAGTAGGGATTACAAAGAGGACAGTTGGTGAGGAATGAGAACTGGCAAGTGGTAGTCCAGCAGTTCTCAAAACCTAATTTAGATGGTTAATTAATCAGAGGAAGACATTTCCATTGGCCCATGGTGAAATTGGGTGGGTGAGGGATAAAGATAAATAAAAACAAATAAAACATCTATAACAATAAAAGTGTAATATGCTGATTAGACTGGCCGTCCTTCCAGACAACCTTCTGGACGAAGCCGGGGCTGCAAGGGAAGCCCGGGTGCCAGGTGCCTGCCAGTGGCCAGAGGGAAGCCGGTGCTGGCAGCAGGGGGAAGGAAGGCCTGCTCTTACACGAATTTCATGCATTGGTCCTCTAGTTATATAAATATGTATTTCTACCTTTTAATCCTTTAAAAGGGGGTTTTAATCCTTTTCTAAACAAAATTATAATAATCACCACAGTTATTTCTAGTTTATTATGGTAAAATAAAAATCTTATCAGTCACAAGTTGAGTCCCTAAATATTCTTTTATAAATATTGCTGGTTAACAGAATTCTAAAGTTACATTGATTCAAGAAGAATATTTCTTAAAGAATAATTGTGGATATGAATGTGAGAAGATAATCTCTAGGTTAGGTGAGGGGTTAATCTAAGTTTGTGAAATAGAAAAAAATACAAGTAGAGAAAATTATTAACTATTTAAAATAATAGAACTAGATAGTAGATATTTAAAGAGTAAGATGACGTATTATGAAGACAAAAGATTTAAATATTAGCCTGAGAAAGATTGGCACTTAATCCTCTGAGACAGGAATTTGAAGAAATTGATGCTATTTAGTGTATGTCCTTGTCTTTCAACGAGGTATTTTCCCTTTATTTAAATAAAAATATTAGAATACAAACTATGATTAATACTTAAAGTGATAAAAAAACCTTTTTAGTTATAAAGATATAGTAAATAATAAAGCATCTCTTCCAGTAATATAATATATATTGCTTTCTAGATTTATCTGATTTCTTAATGTGGTAATTCCTCGCTATGTTTGTCATTGTTCAATCTTTCAAGTTTCACAACTTGTAACAGCCTGGCATATGGTAAGTGCTTAGTAAATATTGTGTTGAATTATAGAAAGTATTTGTAAATTGTTCAGTGTGAAGCAACAATTTTTCTATTTGTGCTCATCTATTTACTTACATGTTTTTGCCATTCTTTTTAGTGTTTTCATAATTATCCTATTTACCTTCAAAGCATGAGCACATGATAGCAGGGTCTTGCATTTCAATGGTTTATCATTTGTAGTCTAAATAATTACGTGCCATACATTAGATTTTTTTTTGCCTTGGTGTGAAAAAGTTAATGCTCTTTATGTGGATAGAATGAGTTATCAACTAGTATTTATGTGTTTTACAACAAATTGTTTGTCACTTTCTCTGATTAAATGTGCCTATAATAACATTATTGTCATCATTCTTCTTAAGTTGCAGTTGATATTTAAATCATGCTGTCTCCTTTTCCTGGAATGGCCAAGCCATTTTCAAAATAAATATCTCCCTTCAGGTGGAAATGAATAACCAAAAGTCAACCACATTAGGATAAAGACACTCAGATTCTAAACTTTATAACATATGATGAAAATGTGAATTGCAGTCAATCTATTTATAACTCCCTTTATCGAATATAAATTTATTCAAAACAATAAAAAGAATATATGAAAGTAGATTTTTCCTCTGGTTCTCATTTCATAACTTTAATTTTCTTATGTTGAATATTTTATCTTTAAATTGCTTTTTTTTAGAATAAAATCTAATTTAAATTTAAGGCAGCTTTTTGGTTTTGCCTAATTTTTAAGTTCAAAAAATGCATCTGGCCCTAACCAGTTTGGCTCAGTGGATAGAGCGTCGGCCTGCGGACTGAAAGGTCCCAGGGTTGATTCCGGTCAAGGGCATGTACCTGGGTTGTAGGAACATCCCCAGTAGGAGGTGTGCAGGAGGCAGCTGATTGATGTTTCTCTGTCATCGATGTTTCTTACTGTCTATCCCTCTCCCTTCCTCTCTGTAAAAAATCAATAAAATATATATTTTTTTAAAAAATGCATCTGTACTGATACACGATACTGATCCTGTTTTAGCTGCAATGTCTGCATTAATTAGGCTTATTCTCTTCTTGAAAATGTGCCTATGTCCATACAGGGTGGGGCAAAAGTAGGTTTACAGTTGTTGGTATGGAAAATGAAACAATAGCTAATAAATAATAATACAAGAATAAGGTCCATGTTTCACATACAACTATAAGCATACTTTTGCTCCACCCTATATAATAAAGTCACACACAGAATTAAATAATTGCACATTTTTATCTAATTAAATTCCAAGCCTGACTCACATCTTTCCTCAGAGGCTAGATTTGGAGCCTTTACTGTCCAGATAAATGCCGAAATTCTCCACTTCACATCACTGTGTAGATAGATATACATGTATATTAATTGTCTGTAAAGATCTGGAATTTAATTAAAGGGTGCAGTAAAATTCACATTAAGTACTAGTTTCAGATTACATATTCTTGGGAACATTATGGCCCACATATTACTGGCTTTTCAGTGTTTCATAGAAAAGCTTTATTAAAAAGGCTTAGAAGTGAGATTAATTTCAGTTTAAATTGTCACAGAACTCTTCCAGCTAGCCTGGAGCAAAATTACATCTAATTCAAAATTAGAATAAAAGATTTCAGGACTCTCGTATCATTTAACCGATACTAACCCTTATTTCACTTTTAATTTCCACAACCCTCAGAGAGATTCAGTATATTGTGTAGACTATCAATTAGTCTAAATTCTTAAAGAGGAGTGAATGCAACTTTATGACTATATGTGTAAGCAAACATATTAGTTCAATCGCTTAGTGGTGGAAGGAAGAATAAGATTAAGTTTGCTTATTATAACACCAGATGACCTTGGGGATGTTCTTTGATTCCTCATTTTCACTGACACTATACATTCAATCTGTCAGAAAATCACGTTGCCTTATTTGTTACACAGGAAGTGACTGTTTCTTATCACCTCTTATATAGTAGATTCCAACTGGACTGCTACTGTCTTCTCAAACATCATCGAGAGTGATGCCTTAGAAAGCAAATTCAGGTCTTAGTGCTCCTCTGCTCCAAACTCTCTGAACATTTCCAGCTTACTAGGTAAAAGGAGAGTCCTTGCTTTGCCAACAAACTCCTGCAACATCTGATTCCGGATGACTTCCTGACTCCACCCTACTCCCATCCTGCATCACGGCCCCAGCCAAACTCTCACCCTAGGACCCGCCCCCTGGCTACTCCTACATCACGTGCCCCTTTCCAAATACCCACAGTTCTTCAAATCTTTGCTCAAATGTTACCTTTTAATTGAGGCACTCCTTGAACTATAAATTTAAAACTGCCAAAATCTGCACTTCCTTTCCCCTGCTTTATTTCCACAGCTATTACCCCTTTCTAAAATGTATAATTTATTGTGTCTTATGTTTATAATTTATTGTGCCTTATGCTTATTATCTGTCTCACCACAGTAGAAGGAGAGCTCCAAGGGAGCAAATCTTTTTGTTTGCTTTGCTCACTGATGAATTCCCAGCACCTGCAAAAGTGCTTGGCATACAGACCATCTAGGACCAACGCAGGTATAATCAAAGGGCTGTGGTGGTTCACAGAAGGAAATGGTCACAGCAGTTCAAAAAATTGTGTCAAAAGTCAGGTGAAATTTGACAGAGACCCTAAAGGATGATGGGAAAGTATAAAGGAATGGGAGACTAGAAGTATGCTTGGAAATGTCTCGTTCCCCAAGACCCTAGAATACCCACAGGAGAGTTTGGGAAGATGACAGACATATTGGAAACATTTGGTGTAGGGTCTTGAATGCCAAGGAAGAGGAGCTTATACTTCATATTTTAAATATATATATATATTTCTTCTTGATTTCAAAGAGGAAATGAGAGGGAGAGAGAGATAGAAACATCAGTGATGAGGGAGAATCATTGATTAGCTGCCTCTTGCAAACCCCACACTGGGGATCGAGCCTGCAACCTGGGCATGTGCCCCAACCAGGAATCAAACCAGCAACCCTTTTTTTCTTTCTGTCTCTTTGCTGCCTCGACTTTTACTTTGTGCTTCTATCCACAGAGAATGTTGAGTGAGTAACTCAGCTAATTAGAACTCATTTTGAGCCTATGCATGAAATAGAGTGACAAAAATAGAGTGACAAAAAGTAAAGAAAATAACAAATAAGCCTTCTTAGAGTGTAAATTCTTGGTTTATGGTGTAGTTTTAATTGGAATTGGATTAGAATCAAGATCAAGGGGGTCATATGTCTTCTAATTAATTTCAGGATTTAGCACCTGAACCCTTCTGCAAGTTCAGGTCAATTTTGTTTTCTTGCGCTCTCTCTCAATTCTTGCTAGAAAAGCAAAGCAGCTAGTCAATGTTCACTCCAGATACTCATTGCCAAGTCCCAATGACAGTTAGCACATCTAGCCTCACAAATAGACCTTTCTCATGGCATTCCTATAAAAGGGGGACTTTTAGTAATGTCATCATATATGACAGCCTTATATTAATTAAATAAAAAAGAAACCAATGAAACTTTGACAATACTGAGAACACTACAAGTCTCTAATGTTGAGCATTTTCATATGGAGCTTCCAGTCTCAAGATACAATGATCGCAATGAAGGGTTATTAGAAATGAAGCGATGAAACACTCCAAGTTTATTTACTTTATGTAAATTAAGTCTTGAATAGATTTTGGGACCTTTTTTGACAACTTATTTTGTGTAACACTGAAAAAAAGAAAACACCCACAACAGTTTTAGTCAACTTCTTAAGACTTTGTTAAAATTCATAGAGCAAGTAAGATTTTTTTGATGAGAGAAAAGGTACTAAAAGATATCAACTTTTTCCATACTTGTTTCAAATATTGATGCTAATAAAGTATATATTAGTAATTTGTAAATGTCACAGTAGCGAAATGATCTTCATAAGGAAAACAGATGCAACTTTAACCTTCTGCTTTAAGGAGAGCTTTTATGTATTTTAATTTGATACTCATGATTTGGTGCTAGTCCTAATTGGAGTATAAATTCCCACAAAGAACCTCTGGAGATATATAATTTACTCATAAAAAATTAGCAGCACTATTGAATGTTGCAATGATATTTAACTGAAAAGAAGGAGACAATAAAAATTAACAAAGCTTCCTAACTTTTAGGTTGTAGAGGATAGAACAAAAAATATACTACCTATTTTTGCATAAGGATGAAGAACATAGTTAAATATTCTCAATCAGTTGACCTTTTGTTTTATTGCACGATATTTGTCCTTGTTAAGCTCTGGTGCCAAAAGATTATTGCATTTTAGAGCCATTTGAAGGCTAAAAATATTCAGAATTTCTACTTCATAAAAATGTAAAGTTGTATAAAAGTGATTTATACTCTGGAGCACAAGAAGCACAAAACTAGATTCCTCTTATTACATTAGGACCTGTGAATGTCAGATCAGAAATGTATATTTTGATTATTATTTTTATAGAAATATAATGAATTTCACCAGATATTTTATACTTTTAAGAATACTGGGATAATCCTTGATCAATTAAATCATCTTGCTTTGTTTTATCAACATGGGCAAAAAAACACAAAAAAAAAACCACACACACACTTTAAAATGAGTCTTTATTTATTTCCTCTATTTTGAGAGTTTATTAATAGAAATAACTTTGCCTCTATCTCTGCGTTTACAAAATGATGAAAAATAACACTGGTTTAGCCCTAACCGGTTTGGCTCAGTGGATAGAGTGTCTGCCTGCAGACTGAAGGGTCCCAAGTTTGATTCCTGTCAAGGACACGTACCTTGGTTGCGGGCACATCCTTGGTAGGGGATATGCAGGAGGCAGCTGATCAATGTTTCTCTCTCATTGAAGTTTCTGGCTCTCTATCCCTCTCCCTTCCTCTCTGTAAAAAAATCAATAAAATATATATTTTTTAAAAGAATAACACTGGCTTACTTAATAGGTTTCTTCAAAGGGCTATAAAATAATGATGTCAATAAACTATTTCACATATTTCATGAATTAGTCCAATTACAGGGATTGTGGCTAAAGTTTACAGACAAGCAGCAGAAGTATGAATGTTTCAGCCTCTAGGTAACATGTAATACAACAATAAAAACTGTGCATGAAAAGTATCCTGCGAAAGGCTAATGTTACAGCCTCTGTCTTGGCATAATAATGCCTAGGGTGAGCAAAGTGGCAACAGCAACACAGGAGTAAACTAGTACCAACCGTACTTTCATTTTGTGTCTCCCCTCAACTTTATTGTCCTGATTATTATAGAACAAGAGCATCCCCCCAGTATAAAACAAACAAACAAACAAACAAAACCACAAGTACTTTATATCAGTTAATCACTATGCTATCCAACACATGAATTCCCTTGTGTGTCAATTTTCCAACTTGGATCTGCAGAGTATTAAGCTAAGCATAATAAGCCAGTCAGAGAAAGACAAGTATCACATGATCTCACTCATGTGTGGAATCTAATGAACAAAATAAACTGATGAACAAAGTCGATCCATAGAAGCATGGAACAGACTGTGGAATCTCAGAGGGAAGGCAGGGGAGAGTGGCTGGGTAGGAAGAAATCAACCAAAGAACTTGTATGCACATATGCATAACCCATGGACACAGACAATAGGGTGGTGAAGGCCTGGGTCAGGGAGTGTGGGCAGGCTAGAAGGGGTCAATGGGGGAAATGGGAAGATATACGTAATACTTCCAACAATAAAGATTTATTTTAAAAAAACTAAAAACACAAAACAAAAACAATCTTGCAGAAATAAAAGTGACAAAACCTAAAAAAAAAAAAAAAAAACCTGACATAGGCCCAACTCAGCTCACTCCTCATCATAGATGATTTTATCTGAACTGCACTCCATGAGGAATATTACCATAATATGTAAAAATTTTAAGTCGAAGATCAGAAGTTGAGGGGAAGGAGAAGTAATGAGAGTATCCCTGGAAAATGTTTGGAAGTGTTTGAAATCTTTCCAGGTTTCAACAACTACTCAAATTAGCCTATGGAGTAGTTCTTCTTCCTCAAGTAAACTGAGGCAGAATACAAATACTCTTCCTTCAGTGTCATCAGAATAAAATGAGCTCTTTAAAACATAATGTAAAAAAAATCAACAATAAAATACCTTTCAATTAAAAATGGATAGCAAAATCTCAGCTGTGTTTACACTTGAGTTCCTCATAAGAATGTGAAACACTTGTGCATTGCTATTATTTGTTTTCCTTGGTGTTAAAGGGTGAGTAGTTTTTATAAGAGGTATATTTTATTGTTAATGGCAAATATGAAAAGGAACTTTACAGGTCTAAACTAATTTAAGTGTGTGACATTCTAGGTACACTCTGTAGCTTTCTATTATTGCAGGTTGTAGCTAATTCTATAGAATATTTTCCCATTAAATCATGTTACAAGTGCTTACTGGTAATAGCCAAACCTCATAATATTATGATGCTGTGTCTATAAGACCACGGCTAAAGATCTGTGAGGCGAAGACAGCCTAACATGTCAGAAGGTCTATATCTGAATCAACTGTGAATGTACCCTTGTTCTCTGTCCTACTTTCAACAACCTCACTCTTACCCCCAGGGTCAGCCTTGAACTACAGTTTTCCATAGCTTCTGACTTCTGTGTTCATCCTTTCCCACATTTTATTATACATAATCAGTTGACTCAATAAATATATTACCTCCTCCCTAACCAATGTCAGTGTCCCACCGGGGCCTATCACTACTTCCAGCATAATTCCTTATTTCTTGGTATTCAGCTTTCATTTCAGTGCCTTGCAGTGACTTTGTAACTCAACTCCCTGGAATGAAATGAATGGTTCAAGTTCATATACTCTTTAAAAAAACAAAAAAGTGATTTCTACTTTATGTCCAGAGTGAAGATCACACTAAAATTGTGTGCTTACCAAGATCCACGCGCTTATAGAACATAGCAGACCTGTTTTTCAGTCCATTTGATAAGAATACTCACCTCTCTCAAGGAAATATTAGCGAAGTCATGCTAGAGGGCCAATGACTGGGTATACAGGAAAGATATGACTTCTTCCAGAATATTTTAACATGAGACTACTAAATTCACAATATCTTGATCCAATGAGTGGATTTCTAAAAAATTCCAGGCACAATGGGAAGCTGAGGAGAAGACAATTTAAGGCTGATGTGGAAAAGTACCAGATAATACTCACATCTCACATAGGGAAGTATTTTCCTCCTTTTGTTATGTGCCAGTCTGGCTGTGCCTCTCCGGAGGAGTTTACGTGGTATCAAGTAGGTGGCTTCAAACTCTTCTTTCTCTAGGGTGGGTTGGTTTCCTTTTTTATGATAACACTATTGTTTCTAACAAAGCTTTCACATAGTAGGTCATTTGAGATACAGTCTCAATCTTTTAACAAAACAAAATATGGCCACATCTGACCAAGTGGCCATAAATTCTACTTTGCTCCATGCTATCAGGAAGCTGTACAATTTTTTTAATAAGTGTTCTTTTAGCCTCGCATTTAGTTATGACTAGGTTTGTCTGGTAAGCTAGGCAGCTGAACACAGCACTGCAGTAAAGTCATAACTGCTAGGAAGTAGTTAATCATATGAATAAGATTATCATTTGCCATAAACC
>NW_006294418.1:1266415-1295316 GCF_000327345.1 Myotis davidii
TCTAAAGCCTATTTTTATTCTGAGGAGTTTAATTTCTAAGAGGTTATTCACACCAAAAAAGAAAAACAAAACACAAAAAGCTAGGCAATACAAATAGTAATGACACAATGGACTATCTAAATGGACTATAACATACCAAGCACATAGTGAATTGCTGTGATATCATAGCATATTCGGTAACTGTGGTGCCTGACACACTACATGCCACCCAACACTACCTATATACAAGTACACAGGCACACACAAAAAACATATTTCTAACCAATGCACATTTGTTTACTGAAATAAGCCAAACTATCCCTCAATTTATTTACTTTCATTATTACAATTAAGTTGAGAATTAAAAAAAAAAGTCATACTTTCAAAGTACTGGAGAAAACATACTGAGCTTCAGACAAATTCCCTTACTGACTTTACCTTGTGCAGTTATTGGCTTTTTGGACTGAATGATTTACTTCATCTATTCTGATTATTGGGACAGATCAGATAGGTTCCCTGAACCCTGAGTGAGAGGACCTGTCATCTCCTCTTATCCTACAACTATCCAGAAGAACAACCATAACTCTTAGACTTTAGAATCACTGCTACATCAGATGTGCCCATCACCAGGCATTTCCAGCACATGGTTCTGGTTCAACAGCCCTCTATTTAGGTGCTGTCCTAACTCCTTTCTCAGCCAAGCCTCCCCATGCCAGCGATCTCAATGTAGGACATTGGATCTTAATTTAGGCTGCATCAGAAGCACCTAAAGGACTGGTAAAAATACAGATTGCTAGCCCCGCCTAAGAATTTCTGATTTAGTAGGTCTAGCAGAGGTGGGCAAACTTTTTGACTCGAGGGCCACAATGGGTTCTTAAACTGGACCGGAGGGCCAGAACAAAAGCATGGATGGAGTGTTTGTGTGAACTAATATAAATTCAAAGTAAACATCATTACATAAAAGGGTGTGTTTTTTTTTGTTTGTTTTTTTTTTTTTTTTTAGTTTTATTCATTTCAAACGGGCCGGATCTGGCCCGCGGGCCATAGTTTGCCCACGGCTGGTCTAGGGTGAGGTCCCTCCAAAATGATGGGATCCCATCATTCCCTGGTGATTCTGCTGCTGCTGGTATAGGGATCACATTTGAAGAATAACTGACAAGAACTGCCTTGAGAATGAGTTTCTCCAGCTTTTTTCACCTTTCTTGTGTGATTGTCATGTCAACAGTCATCTCATCTGCCAGTGTCGCTCAGTGGTTGAACATCGATCTGTAAATCAAGAGGTCAAGGTTCAATTCCCAATCGGGGGCACATGCCCAGGTTGTGGGCTCACTCCCCAGTGTGGGGTGTGTGGGAGGCAGCTGATCAGTGATTCCCTTTCATCACTGATGTTTCTTTTTCTCTCTCCCTCTTCCTTCTTCTCGGAAACCAATAAGAATATTTTTTTAAAAAAAATAGTCATTTAGCCTGGTCGGTGTGGCTCAGTGGTTGAGCGTTGACCTATGAACTAGGAGGTCACAGTTTGATTCCCAGTTGGGGCATATGCCCAGGTTGTGGGCTTGATCCCCAGTGTGGGGTGTGCAGGAGGCAGCCAATCGATGATTTTTCTATCTCTCTACCCCTCTGCCTTCCTCTCTGAAATCAATAAAAATATATTTTTAACAAAATAGTCATCTAAATTCTTATCTGTATGGTTTTGTATATTTGTTTTCTCTTGAGCTACAGGATTTAACAAAAATAATACTAAAAGATATTATTTGCTTGACTCCCTACAAACTCATGTTAAAAAAGTTTCCCATTTTTTTCACTACTACTCTATGAAGATTTTTTTCCTCTCTCTGACTACTTGTAATTCTTTTTCTGATACTTTTCTATAAAATCTGCACTTGAATTCACATTTGGATGTTTCGATCTTCTACCCAGTTATTCAACAGCTATTTATTAAGTACCTACTAAACGTGGCTAAAGAGAATACTAATACATAGTGTGGTTACTATAATTAGATTTACATTCTAGTTGGGAAAAAAGATAATAAAAATAGGAAAAAATGTTAAATACAATGGTAGGGAGTAATATGTGTGGGTAAGAAAAACAAAGGTGGTGAAATGGCTGTCTCTTGATATGCCTCTACTTGTACACTTCCTTTTTGTCCTAAAAGAAAATTTCCTATTTCTATTACTGGGTACCATCATTAGCCTGTCAACTATGTTGACTCTCCTTCTTTCTCACAGCCTTCCCCCCTGCCCCCCCACACACACACCCTATCAGTAAGTCAGCATGTAATTTCTATTCCACAGATTCTGTTATAGAGGTAGTTTCACTACAATCATCTTTGGTCTTTTTTAGTAATCTTTTACTTGGAACAGTTTAATAGCTAACCTTCAAACCACCATTCCTGGCAGGATGTACTTAAACCAAAACAACGGTTCTACTCCATGAGCATACCAAATCTATGAGGCAAGTACTTTTATTATTCCTATTTAGAAAAAAGGAGACTAAAGTATTTTACTACATCATAGAAATTTGAATCCAGGCAGTATGAGTCTAGAACCTGGCTTTTAAGGACAGTATAGTAGAGTAGCAATGACAGTGATTGATGAGTGCAATATAAAATACCATGATAGCAAAGAAGAGCAGGAGGTTAACTTCTCAAAGAGGACTTAAAAGGGGTCACCTGGGGGGGGGGGTCTTGTGTTGCCTGCCAGTTTCAGTGCCTTAGGTTAGAAATTCCTTAAAGAAGACAAATGCATCCTCCCAGAGGAAAACTTTTAGACACTATGTGTGATAATGTATTGATGAGCTGATTGGTTAACTAATTTTCAATATCTAAATAGAAAAATCTTTACATGCCATGATAAGAAATGTGCTTCACTTTTTAATGGGAGGTTAAAGCCTGTATAGAATTATAGAGATAATAAGGATGAATAGATCTGATTTACTACCTGGTATCTTCAATAAATTTCCATTATCCATTGCCTACATACACACAGAGAGTATCGCAAAACCAGCTCTTAAAAGGGCAGGAAGAGACAACAGACAGTCAGAAGAGACACTGACTAGATCTAATAGTTATTTGGCCCATGAAACACATTAAAATAAAAAACAAAGAAGATCAACATTTCAAAACCATGTCCAAGAAAATTAAACCCCATGCTATATTTTTGCCTGTTTCTTGAGAACGGTCAAGATACTGCCCCAAAAAAGAAAAACTCGTAGATATGGACAGCAGTGTCGTGATTGCTGGGGAGAGGAGAAAGTGGGGGGAGGTGGAGGAAGGTAAAGAGGGGTAAATGGTGATAAATGGACTTAACTTGGGGTGGTGAACACACAATATAGTGTGCAGATGACATGTTGTAGAATTGTGCATGTGAAACTGTGTATGTTTGTTAACCAGTGTCACCCCAATAAATTCAATAAAAAGGAAAAAATAGAAACAGCTGTGCCAACTTTGATAGAAGTTGATCCACATTTTTACTTCCATTTTAAACTTAAATAACACATATGTTAAGGTCTGAGTTTTATCCCTGCACTTCAATCAAGTTGCACTATTTTTCTCTCTCAGCTCATATGCATAACCATATCAGCAGCTGGAAAAAAAAAGCCTAGTCATTGTTTTGAAGCATAGTTCCTGTGACCTGGCCTGCCTTTTCATGTCATAATGGTCATATTCCCAAAAGAATGACCTATATAATAAATAACACCAAATCATCATTTCTTATAAAGCATATTTGTAACACACACACACACACACACACACACACACACACACTCACACACACTCACACACACACACAGTTTTTTCATTCCAATAAAACTCTAGTGACTAAACTTAATAAGCTATGTGCAATTAATTAAATTTACTGAGAGGCTAACTTAAAATCCTTTTCCCCAGATGGTGAAGTGAGCTGGCATTTATGTTTTAGTCAAATGAATAAAAAGTCCTTCAGGCACTAAAGATTGTATTTTGGTAGGAATGAAGAGAATGCTAGTCTCTGAAGGGAATAGCCCGATCTTGCCTTAAACAACAATATTGCAGGGAAGATTAAAACACATAGTTGGATGTTTACATAAAAATTTAAACATTTTTGTTTTCAAATACATAGCTTCTGGAGCTGTTGGGGCCAGGAGTGGGTAATTTTTCATATTTCCTTCTGGTACATCTTCTCCTCCTCATAAGAAGAATTGCCTTTCTCCTATGACAGGGAAGGAGAAACATGAGCACTAAGCCCAAATTCCTCAAGTTGACAGCAAGTATGACTTTGTGGGTGCTACAAGAATATGATCTATTCACTAGAAAAGATTTTATAATTTACACCAGATTGGGAAAGGTCACCCTTACTCAGATGAAACAGATGAGGGGAATTTACATGTGCTTTGTGTGCATGATATGAGTAACATTTATCTGATCACATGAATACTGTTTCCAATGGAGAGTGGTCAGATGGCTGCATTCATCCATTGTTGATACACATATGAGAATCCCAGAATTATAAAGATCCAATGTATTGTCTAGTCCAATCCTTTCATTTTATAAATGAAGAAGTTCCAATTTATAGAAGTTATTTCTTTTCCAAAATACTATGCTGGAAATAAGTGAAAAAAGTAAATATTAGAACCCAGCATTCCTAATTTTTATTTTTTGATCTTTGCACTGCGCATTCATGGCATTTATAGTCTATCAATATTGAGATTGCCATGTAAATATAACAACGATAACATAATTCCAATCTTGGCAGTTGAGAGAATGGGACAAACTATAAAAATGGCATGTCCAGTACACTGTGAAACAGACAAATAATAGCTGACTTTTATCAAGTGCTTGTTATGTGCCTGGGCCTGTTCTAATTCCCTCACATGCTTTTAGCCTCTTATTTCTTGTAATAATCCACTGAGACAAGTAGTATCATTACCACTGATTAGACTAAAACAGGGCGGGGCGCACAGGACCGAGACCACATAGCTTGGAAGAAATATGCAGGATTTGGGGCTCAATCCCAGAGTTACTGAATCAGAATTTTCAGAGGGTGTCTCAGACATTTACTAAATCTCCCTTTGTTGAAAAATGCAAATTAAGGCCACCATGAGGCATCATTACATTCCTCGCAGAACAGCTGAAATAAAAATTGAAAAATAAGGTCAAGGTCAAGTTCTGGGGAGGATGAGGAGAAGCTTTTCCAGAAGTTGAAAGGTATAAGTGAATAAATGCCGAGGTCTTGCCGATTTTATACACCTCAGAACTTGATGATTTGTTTCATCCCATTCTTAGACTTACCTAGTTAGAGAATAATAGAGATGCAAAGATATAATACATTCACTCTCAGCTTATTTTCATAGCAAACAACCTTGGGTCCTGGGAGAAGAGGCATTTGGTTAAAAAAAGAAAAAGACAAGAATGAACACCTGTTCCTTAGTCCAGGGTTATTCACAATTATTCTGGAAGAGCCTCTCATTTTCAGAACCCCCGGCCCCCAGCATCATTCCAGTGTGTGTGATCCCCTGGAAAGTCCACTCTACTTCTTTCTCTCACACCATCTTTTGGATAAAAGTTTAACCCAAACTTTTCTAGATTTCTCGTGGCTTTTGAAGATGTTCCCATTTGTTTTCTTTTTTTTTCTGTTCTCAGAACTAGTTGATGCCATAATGTCTGTTGTGGCAGGAAGATTAAAGTGGTTGAGTATATTAGAGATTGAAATAAAGGCCTCTTCTTTATTCAGATTAATAAACACTGACTTCTTTAATTTTTTTTTATTTCCTATTCATTTTTTTCACTCTCCCCTATTACCTTTGAAAAAGAGTCGTAATATGTCCTTTATAGAAAACAATCTGCATGGTCATTTGTGTTCTGGTTTAGTATTTGAATGTTCATGCATCTATGTGATATTACCATATATGTGCACTTCTTAAATGGTAAGTAACTAGAGGGTAGTGACTGGGTAGAATGCATCTTGCATAAAACCAGCTGCAATTATGCTTCTCATCAAAGTTATTAAGATGACTATAAACGAATCTGTCATATTAGAAAGCAGTCAATATTTACTTCTCATGTTCATTAAGGCAAGAAATGTGAATTAAAAATCCACTCCAAAACATTGATGGTTGTAATTTAAGTAAATTTATGAACTAGACAATCAGAAGGCTTGCATATTTAGCAATACTTTTCATCCTTTGCTCATTATATAAAAGTTTAGATGATAAATGACTTGAGTATTTTCACAATTAGGTTGATACTGAAAAAATGATGAAAATGAGATGGCTGATATCCAGACGCTAGGATATCATGAAGAAATATTTTGGAAACATAAGCTTTAGTAGTATAAGGCACTTTAAATCTGGAATGCTAAATGTAACCTTTACAGCATATATTAAAACCAGGGGTCCAAACTAAGAGCAGCACAGGATAGATTTGTATTGGTCATGGTGTAGGGTACAAAGCAATTTGTGTAAGATGTTTATTAAAGATTATGTGCCTAGTACTTATGACCTAGAAAGAAATCACTCTTGAAGGTAAGGGCAGGCCTTGGTGATGTTAGTTATCTTGAAATTGGGCTGGTTGTTCTAAATATTTAGTACCAAGCAGTGTCATTGAAGTACTTTAGCTTCTCTCAGCCACAATTCATTTTATATTTGAAATCCAAATGTTCCTCGTTCCCATTCAAACCTATTTTTATCTCAGCTGATGTTGCAATTTTGTCCTTATAGACCTGTCACAGACAATTTTTTAAGGTTGCAGCATAATTTCAAGCTTTTCACGCTTTTTCTTATACCACCACGTATTTTTACTCTAAGTCATGTAGTTTGACTGTTTGTCATATATGTCCTTTTATGAATCTGCACACCAGTCTTCTCTTTATTCTGTTTCTGTGTTAACTTTACCCACTAAATGACATGACTTGTGTGTGTATGTGTTTATAATGAGATCAGTGTGAACATGCAAGATAGACAGATATATACCAGCGAATCACTAGAATAATTTGATTCTCATGTTATTCTGAACTAAATATATCATGTAAAAGCAGATATATTTGGAGAGAGATAGGTTTTCCTTATTCTTTGATGAGATTCACTTAATATATTTGCTTTCTAAAGAAAAATTACTTATTGTCATTGTTTTTCCAAATTTCCTTTTTTTCCATTATTCAGTATCTGTGACAGGTTATTGTGCCCCCAAATTCATGTTTACATCCTAATCCCCAGGACCACATTTTGACTTTATTTGGAAATAAGGGTCATTGCAGATGCAATTACTTAAGGTGGTGTCATACTAGATCAGGGCGGGCCCTTATTTCAATATGCCTGGTGTCCTTATAAAAAGAAGGGCACGTGAAGCAGAGACACACACATTGGGCGAATGCCTCGTGAAGACTGAAATGACCCGACCACAAGCCAAGGGACTGCCAGAAGCTGGGAGAGGGCCTGAGACAGGTCCTTCCTTAGCTCCCTCCAAGGGCACCTTCACCTGGGACTTCTAGCCTCCAGAATTACAGAGTAAATTCCTGTTATTTCAGCCCCTTCAGTGTGTGGCACTTTGTTACAGCAGCCCCAGCAAACCAACAGAAGATCAAACCAAGATTCCAACAGAAGTCAGCAGGTAGAAACCAACTCATTCCCATTCCTGGCTATTAGGCCCCCTGTGTCTTCACCTGCTCTTCCCTCCTGATAGAATGCATGTGTTAGTCCTTCTATCCCATGCAAACCTCTCCACCACTGCTCTCGATCCCATCTCCTCTCATCAATTCTTCTCCTCTTTTTGAATTGTATATCACCAGTCTCTTTCTTAATCTCGGCTGAATCTGTCCCTCAGCCCACAGCCATGTCAGGCATTTGACTAAAGCTAGAGAGTGCTCAAGATTTGCTGCTACTGCTGCTTTCTGCACATTTAATGAATTCTGGTGCTCATCCTTCTTACCTGTGGAAATTACCCTAAACATCAGCAGCCACATAATAATCTAGTACAAAACAGTATTAACCATGTTCTATTTTCAATTTCTTTGACCACATTATATCTCTCTTCTTTCTTCCTCCCTTCCTTTCTTTTCTCTTCCTCCTTCCCTCCGTCCCTCCGTCCCTCCCTCCCTTTCTCTCTCTCTCTCTCCCTCTCTCTCTCTCTCTCTCTCTCTCTCTTTCTCTCTCTCCCCTCACCCTTTCTTTCTACAAAAATTACATCTAAATATGCAGGGCTTTGAGCACTCCAGCCTAGGGCTCTCTGTCGTGAAGGACACTGGGGCTGTGTCACTTCATGGTGCAGGACCTATTTTTTAAAAATATATTTATTGATTTCAGAGAGGAAGGGAGAAAGAGAGAGAGAGGGGGAGGGAGAGAGAGAGAGAGAGAGAGAGAGAGAGAGAGAGAGAGAGAGAGAGAGAGAAACATCAATGAGAGAAAGAAATATCAATCAGTTGCCTCCCCCATGCGCCCTGACCAGGGCCAGGGATCAAACCCAAAACCTAGGAATGTGCCCTGACCGGGAATCGAACCTGAGACCTTTAGGTGCCTGGACAACACTTCTACCAACTGAGCCATATCGGCCAGGGCTGTGGTATGTAAATTCACTGAGTGCTCTCTCTCTCTCTCTCTCCCCTCACCCTTTCTTTCTACAAAAATTACATCTAAATATGCAGGGCTTTGAGCACTCCAGCCTAGGGCTCTCTGTCGTGAAGGACACTGGGGCTGTGTCACTTCATGGTGCAGGACCTATTTTTTAAAAATATATTTATTGATTTCAGAGAGGAAGGGAGAAAGAGAGAGAGAGGGGGAGGGAGAGAGAGAGAGAGAGAGAGAGAGAGAGAAAGTCATAGGTCAATGCTCACCCACTGAGCCCCACCTCCTGCTGCAACTCGGGCATGTACCCTGACTAGAATCGAACCATGGCCTCCTGGGTCATAGGTCAATGCTCACCCACTGAGCCAAGTTGGCTGGTCACAGGACTCATTTTGAGTCATATCCCTATTCGGCTCAACATAGATAAAACACAGGATGCAGAAATGTATAAAACAAGGACAAAATAACAGAATACTGGAGACTGCTACCCTCTTCCCATCGCATTCACTCAATTGTTGACTGACTGCTAACAGGCTTGTTAAATTTTAATACTATTTTGCATATAATTCTATTATTGTTATTTATGGAAAATCTTCTCACCTCACTGCCTAATACCACTTGCCTGGAATTCTCCTCTCTAATGGCTACATTACTTTTTTAAAATTATTTTTTTGTGTACCTCATCTTTACATTTCTCAGTCTTTCTTAAGTGAATATAAAAATCTCTCAGCTCTCCCAACTATGAGATTCTGTCACCATTCTCTACCTATTGAGAATCTTTATTATCCTCAGATCCTAATGTTGCCCAATTTAATTCCTACAACTTGTATGATGATGTTTTGTCGTGAAATATATCGTATTATAATATTTAAAGAATTATTTAAACTCTACTCCTCCAGAAATAGAATATTTGCTGGCTTTACCAACCCCCAATTTCTATCTTAAAATGTTATCAGTCCTTTCAATTCTACTCTCACACTTCTTAAAAATTTTCATTTTCATTCTCTATGACCTTTTTATCTACTTCTACACATTATTACTTATATGCCTATAACATTATTTTGTAGAATACATTGTTTTACTCTTTTCCATTCTCTTTTTCTCACATACTTGGTTTGTTATCAAAACAGAGATTAGTTAGAGTACTGACCCTCATCCAAGAAGATAAGTGGCTGAAAAAATGGCTGAATCACAGTCCCTTTGGTGAAGCATAATCTACACTAATCCTGATTGTTCATTCTCCTTCTTTAGCTGGGTATGTGACTCAGTCATTGTCAGTAAGGTGAGATCTCTTCTTTGAAGACACTGAGGAAGATTTTCCAATAAAGTCAAATGGCAGAGTGGAATTACTTTTAAAAAATGGTACTGAATTAAGCAGATATCCCACTGTAAAACATCTTGTGCTTTAACAATTAACTTTCTTTATGTTTTAAACCATTTTATCTTAATAATCTGCCATTAGTAGCCAAAAGCTACATTCAATTAGAATGCTTTGACCTGAGTTTCAGAAATATATTTTCAAATATGTATTTTCCACTTTTAGCACAAGTACCTTAACTTGTCCAAAAGAGAACTAATTCTGTTCCATACACTCAACCTGATCTTCCGTAGGAGTTTGGTTTGTGTCTTGAAATCATAGTTTATTAGGTCCCCAAATCCAGGCCAGGAGCTTGAAGTCATCTCAACCATCCTTGCGTTGCATTTCCCAAGTAGCCACCAAGTCCTGATGATTCTACATACAAAATACCTCTCAAAACTACCCTCCTTCCCATAATCATCTTACTTGGAATATTTGTGCTTCCTGCTATCCAGTTGTTGCTTATCTAATCACTTCTGTGCACCACTTTCACACTTATATTTATAAAACAAACATAGACATTTTAAAATATCTTTATAAAGAGTATCTTTATCATTTTTATGCTGCCTTTTGGAATAAACTCTTAATGTTGTAATATCCAATTTGCTTATGAGCCTGCCTTTTTTGCTCCATCTCTAAATTTATTTACACGTACCCTAGCTATTGCCATCTACTGCCATTTCCTACTTATGTTGTGGAAGTAAATATGCCTTTGTTCGTACTCTTTCCTCTGCACAGCATCCCTTTCTCTTCTCATTGAGCTGACAAAAGCCATCTTCAATGGTGCCTCTTTTGTGATAAACATTTTGGACTTACTCCCTAGACTTGGAATTTATCATTCTTTAGGGAAGGATTATTTAGTACTCAGTGCAAGTATATTATGTATTGTTTGTAATTTTAGTACTTAAGAGTCTTGAACTATTTTGCTCTTAATTCCTAAATGGATAATAGGACCTTCATTATTCAAACAAAAATGATTAAATAAATCATTACATTAAGAAATCATAAGTGAATTTATGATATAATGAATCAATAATATTTACAATAGATAGCCACCCACATTATAATAACAGTAGGATAGAGACTATGTCATATTATCATAGTAACTCTAAACCTAGCAGTGTCTAGCAAATAGTAGCCCTTCAATAACTTATTTAATGAATCCTTCCATTCTGGAATTCTTCCAAAATTATATTTAAAATATGTCACATTTTATAAAAGCCTATAAAATTATTTTAAAAAGAAATAATTTATTGGTATAATTATGTTTGATATATAAATGAAATTAAATATTCGTGATTGAATAATGATCTAAAACCCATTCCATTCATTTAGCAATTCTATAAAATGGGTAGTGTAAATTCTCCTAATCCTTTTCATGTATAAACCAATAACAAACAGACAAATAATATGCAACATTTCTTTTTACATCCATTTTCTTTGGCTTGACTTGTTTTCCCAAGAAAAAAGTCCCAGTTATACAGTAGTCACACGCACTCTGAGGCTGACTCACTTCAGCTTCTCTTTAAAGGATAACCGTACTGGATTCTCCTCACCTGTGGGTAATGGGGCAGATGCTATAATGAGAACTGCTATGGCAATACTCCAGCCACTACAGAATATTTTCCCAGCACAGGCGGTTCTTGAACTTGGCTGCTCATCAAAATCATTGGTGGAGCTTTAAAGAAATACAGGTGCCTGGGCCCTAGTGATCAAGAGAAACTGCTTTCAACATCCTTGGGTAGTGGAGCCCACCCATTTGTATTTTTAAAATCTCCAGAGATGGTCTAATAAGTAGTTTAACTGAGAACCATTGTCATATTGAACCTTTACATCCTGACCTTCCTTTTGAAGTCACCTTTCTTTATCCATCTCATGTAGTCAGAATAAGCCTCACTCTTCATGGGTTTGACTTCTGTAATCATAGTTAGGTCTAGTTGTTTTGGTGACACTTTCATCTCTGGATTTTGTCTTTTATATTTCCTTTAACTCCTTACTCTGCAATGTGCAGGCCACTTTTACTTTTTCCCCAAAACAGTTCCCAGATAACAGAACATTACCCCAGGACCACTGCCCTAGACCACCCCTTGTTAATATCCTCTTACTCATCAGCAGTGAAGGTAGGGAGCATACAAGACTTCCAAACTTATTTTCCTGCTCAGGGACCACTTGATATAACCTGCCATCAGACAGGAAGAAGCCAAAGCATTTCATGGCCAATTTAAGAATGAGAAAGTCATGTTGACTATTGACATTTTAAAATGTAATTTTAAGTTAATAAGGATAGATCTAGTCCAGAAGTTCAATCTTTTAAGATGACATTTTTGAAGAATTACATATTCCTTTTTTCTCTTCCTTGACACTTGACTTTTTAATACTAAATTTATTAATTTCTCACTCCCTGCCATTTTGAATGCCTCATTTGTTATTTTTATGCTCAATGGCAAGATGGTATAAAGTCTAAGAGGTGAAAGAAAAATGTATATAGTCTTTAAATTCTCAAAACTATCATTAACAAAAAATGTTGGCAGACTAACATTTTTCCTATAATTTTTTATAAGTAAAAATCTGTTCCATAATTTATACACTGGAATTTTTTTCACTAAAGCATTAACATTTCAATTCCAAATGGACACAGCTTTCATGGGTTAATTGTGGAACTTGCACATTTTCACAGGAACAACTACCTTGGCAAAGTCCTTGATATATGTTTTATCATGCAGACTCAAACGGGTCAAATGCACTATTACATATAGTTTTCTTAACAAAAACACAAAAATAAAGATTCCTAACCCATTTGTCATACTCTCATTGTATGTTCTGCAATACAGATTGGCACTGCATAACTCAACAGATTTTTTTTTTTTTTACGTACAAGGACCCAGACAGGCCAGTGTGTCTCAGGGGTTGAGCACTGACCTATGAACCAGGAGGTCACGGTGCGATTCCTGGTCAGGGCACATGTCCAGGTTGCGGGCTCGATCCCCAGTGTGGGGTGTGCAGGAGGCAGCCAATCAATGATTATCTCTCATCACTGATGTTTCTATCTCTCTCTCCCTTTTCCTTCTTCTCTGAAATCAATAAAAAATATATTTTTAAAAAATACAAGGACCCATTCATACTCACAAATTGGGTTTGCTAACTTGGCACTGATGTTGGGTCACACAGGTTGTTATATGTAACTATGACATGAATAAAGAAACTCATTAATGCTGATAGGCGTCACTTCTTTTATTTGTTTTTCTTTGTTCATGCTCACAAATGCTCCAAGTGTGGGAACACTCACAACAAACACAGGCACTAAAACCACAAGGCTATTCTGAATTCTACATTCCCGAAGAAAAATGACAATGGAGAGATTATTTTGGATTCACTTCCATACTGTTCTTTCTTTCAGAAAGCCTGGCTTCCCAAGTCCATCCAGCTCAGTGGTTTTGGCCACTACCATATCCTCCAGGGAATACTGGGAAATGAATTACAAAGACTGGGAAACAGATGGCGGCAGAGATACCGTTGGTAAGTCTGATTGAGGACTAAATAAGGACAGGAGCACAGCTGCAGACACACAGCAGGTAGAGAATCACTTAAGAGATAATGAAAAGTAGCAGGATAATAAGTTTAGAGGGAGAGAGAAAGTTCAGAACCTGAGGTGAAACCCTGGAGTGACAACAAAGCCTAGGAGAGGAAAAGAGACACAATACTTAAATTCTACTTTGAAATCTCCAATCTGGAAAAAGCGGGATCTGCAGGCTATTACTTATAATTAAAAGATGGAGAAATCTGGTACCGGTGAAATGACACTGCATTCTGACTGCAGACATCTGAGTCGGGTTCCAGCCCAGGCACTGGCTGGTAGGTGACTTTACAGAAACTGCTTTAAGCTCTTTTGGTCTCACTCTTAAAATGACATTGATGGATGAGCAGTTTCAATTATGCATTTTCTACAGTTCTGAAAGTTTAAAAATTCGAAATTTAACATTTTTAAAGAGCTATACATTAGGCATTTATTCGATAACCACCACAGGCTTGTCGCTAAAACTTACATTGGCCATCAATTTCCGGTGCATCATCCCTGAGTAAGTGTGAGCTCAGATTGCCCTGCGTCAGTGAGGGAAAGCACCACCTAATGAGGCAGCTATTCCACATATGGAGCGCTCTTATGTCTAACTGGTACTCATCTTCTAGTAGTTTTTACCCCGAATCCAATCTGTCCTCAAAATAATATAAAAGAAATACTTTTTTTCAAATATTGAATGCAGCATTTTTGATCTCCTTTAGTTGTTCTTACCTAGGTTATGAGCACTCTTGTTTCTGTCAGCTATTGACACGATGAAGGAACTTGAGAGGCAAAAGGATTGCTGACTTCTAAACAAGTTCAAGCTATTGGTACCTGTTTTAAATGGTAATACTCTGAATTCAATGATCAAGATGGAAGCCCCAAATTTTGAATAATTCCATCTGATCAGTATCAGGGATAGCACAAGGAAATTTAGCTTCTAAGGACAGCTGCTAACAAACTCAGACAAAGAAAAGTATATGAGGTTGAATTACTGATATGAGATGCATGCAAGTCTCAGGACCAGACAGTGATTATGCAAAACAAACAACAACAACAACAAACCAGAAATAGCAATAATTGATAGCTACAGAGTCCGACACTATACTAAGTCCCTTTTATTATTTACAACATGGACTGGAAGCCAGATATTTGATAAAACAAGTCATTCTCATTTGCCACAGAAGTGCTGGTTCTTAGGGAATTAGCCCTTTGCTCCACATGAAGGCAGGTATGGAGTTAAATTTACTTTGTAGAGCATTTCTTCCTCAACAAACTAAAGGTTTGGGACTATCAAAACCATCTACCTTCCTTTGTGCCCTTTTCAATTAGGCAAAACCTCCCAGTTATATGCCATTTCTTCTTATCTATACACTAGAGGCCTCGTACACGGATTCGTGCACCAGTGGGGTCCCTTGGCCTGGCTGCAGGATCGGGCTGAAACTGGCTCTCCGACATCCCCCCAGGGGTTCTGGATTGCAACAGGGTGCAGGCCAGGCCGAGGGACCCCACCGGTGCACGATCGGAGCTGGGAAGGGATGCAGGAGGTTGGCCAGCCAGGGAGGGACCACGGGAGGGCTCCAGGGTGTGTCCGGCCTGTCTCACTCAGTCCCAATCGGCCAGACCCAGCAGCAAGCTAACCTACTGTTCAGAGTGTCTGGCCCCTGGTGGTCAGTGCACATCATAGCGACTGGTTGTCCAGTCAACTATCTGCCCCCTAGTGGTCAGTGCACATCATAGTGAGCAGTTGAGCGGCCTCAGCATATCATTAGCATATTATACTTTGATTGGTTGAATGGATGACTGGACGACTGGACACTTAGCATATTAGGCTTTTATTATACAGAATAGTTCCTCACCTTTCACTTAGGTGAGATGTAACTTTTTTTTTTCTTTCAGTTTTGGTACTCATTCGATATGTCCATCCTACATAGTAGAAAAGACTCAAATGTAGCCTTGATACCAAGATGTTAAGGAAAGTGTAAGTCAATTGTTGTCTTTTCATTGCTCATGTATAGATTTTATGGCACAATATACTGAGAGCCCACAAGAAGAAATAATCCATATCTGAAGACACTCATGCACCAACATTTCTGATGCAGTCAACGATTGATACGTACTTTCTTTCTTCTTTCTTTGAACTATTTTTACAACTTATCATGAGAAATGTGTTTTATTATAGCAAGAGAAAAGTTAGCTGGGAATGACTGCAAAATATGCAGTCACTGTAAGTTTTCCCGTATTAAATAACCTTAGAAAAAAGTGTGCCTCACTGGGCCAGGCTGGAGATAGCCATGGACAGCCCCTGTGCATTGCAAATTAGTAGCACAATACCAGTAAAATCTCTCCAAATCCTGGGAGCCACATCAATCTCTCTCATCACTATATTTTCTTAAAACCTCATAGAAAATATCTGGTAGGTATGTGTGTGGGTCACAGACCAGGGGTACTGGAAACTGTAAGTAGATGGTTCTGGTTCTGAAAAAAAAAGAAAATAATATAAAAGTTGCTAAAAAAAAAAAAGCAATAATTGCCTTATTAATGCCCAGATTAAAACAAGGGCAGGAATTGGACCTTTACCCAAAGCAAATCAAATAGAATTTCTGAAGTGTGGAGAGCAGGTATGCATGTGTGGCAGGGCATGTCTGAATGTATATTTGTGAGTAGCTGGATGTGGTGATGACTAGTGGTCAGGGAAATGTAGAGGCAGTAATACGAAAGTGTACTTTTATAATTCTGAAATTAGCTATTTTATATTTGAATTTGCTTCTGTCATTCATGGATTCACTATTCTTCATTGTTTTATATCATCTAGAAATGTCAAAAATATTTTCATTTACATCAGTGCTAAAATTTTGAAAATGCTGCATGAAAGCAGAGGACCCTATCCAGTTTTATCAATCAATTAAGCAGCTCTTTTCAAGAAACATATAATTCACCATGTTATAAAATTCAGCTAATTCTATTTCTAATAGTTTCTCTTCTGGGGCTGTTAGGAGCCATTAAAATAATGCTAATATGAAAATAATGCATTATATGGTGGATTTTCCAACCTTAATTCTTCTCCCCAGAGTACTCTAATTCTATAAAAAATAAAATAAAATGAGATTCAATTAGAATGTATATTTATTTGTTTATATGTTTGGTGAACAAAATTTGGTTTGCAGTGATTGACTTTTTAAAAAAATAAAGCTGCAGCCATCTACTTAATCTCAATAATACTTTTTAGAAAAGTATTCATGTTTTTTAAATAATAAATTTTCCATTTTTCAGTCTTCCTCTAAATCTTGTTTATCATTCATCAAAGAATAAAGGGTTCTAAAATAACATTAGTATGTCCTGGGAGGTAAATTTATTCTAAAGAAGAGGCTTGAAATCAGAGAAACTGTATTCTTATATAATTTCCTTATCTCTTTTTTAGTTTGATTTCTTCATGAGTGTTTATTCTGTCTTTATTATTTGAAAACAATTTCTTCTTGATAGAGATGAAAGCAAAATAGACCAAAAACAGTTATCCCATAGAATCAAAGGGAAACAGTTTAAAATCCATTCTAGCAAAAGCACCTAAAAAGTTCTTCTAAGGACTTTTGTTTTTAATGACTAAATAAGTTCAGTTTTGTCTTAACTCAAGATCAAAACATCAACAAATAACTTTTTTTTATTAAATAGCCTATGTCTATGAGTGATTCATGTCTATTAAAATGCCAATCACATTTTCAAAGAAAATGGTAGACTGAACTATTTAAGTAGATTGAACTATTTAGCCTGGCACTCCAATGAGTTACTGTATACTTATTTTTTCTTCTTCCTCTTTCTTTTCAAAATAGATTAACTTGCATTTTAGCTGATTGACAGTCAAGACATATGTAACACACTAAAAGAAATCTTAATAATGGCAAAGGCTTGAATTCAAAGATTTTCATGAGTAGCTCAACCTTAAGCACCCTTGACTACTCTCTCTGGCACAATAATTTATGTGGAATTCAGTGAGACATCTACAAACTTCAATATTTCAATAATTCGACGAGCACTTCTACTGAGATATTTCCTTAACCTGTGAAACATATTTATAAATGTCATGAAACCAATACCAACATTTTTTTCTGATTTATTTTCTTCCTGAACCCATATTTATTTTTGTAGTTGAATCCTCATGCTTTTAGTTAAGACTACATCTTTGAAAGGAAAAAGGAGATTTGTAACTTGCCTCTGGTTGTAGGTCCCAGAGATCTGTCAGTGACAAGAAAGCCATTATATAAAAGCTCAGAGGGGTAGTCGGTCACTCAAAGGCACAGCCATATCTGACTAGTTAGCTGTAGTGGAAGCTGGAACTGAATTTATGTAACCAAGACAACTTTTCATTGGAAAAACATAGAGAAGAGGGGAAAGCAAACCAGTTAGACAGTGTAAATCTATTACACGAAAATAATTTTTAAAAGGGCAATGATATTGGCTGAGGTGATAAATTTTGAAAACTATCTTTGGATAAAGGACTAAACCTTATGTATACAAAAGAAAACAAAAGCCTTTTATTGTTTGTTTTATCTTTTCATTTGATTAGCTCTGAAACCAAAAACAGAAGTTATTTTTTAAACAGATATTTTGGCAAACTCTAGGAATTAATAAATTTCTAAAATTTTTCAGAATGAACATTTTATAATTAATATATTTTAATTAAATTTATTGGGGGTGATATTGGTTAATAAAATTATATAGGTTTCAAGCATACAATTCTATAATACATCATCTGTGCACTGTATGTGTTTACCACCCAAAGAAAAATTTTTTTCCATCATCATATATTTGACCCCCTTTACCCTTTACAACCTCCTTCCCCTCTTCCCACTGGTAGCTGTTGTCTCTATGAGTTTTTGTTTGTTTATCTTCTTTCTTCCTTTATTATTTTCTGTTTTATATCCCACATATGAGTGAAGTCATATGGTTCTTAACTTTTTCTGTCTGACTTATTTTGCTTAGCATGATATTTTCAAGATCTATCCATGTTGTGCAAATGGAAGTATTTCATCTCTTTTTATGGCTGAGTAGTAGTTTTTCATTGTATATATGTAACACATCTCCTTTATCCAGTGAAGGATAAACTTCTGTTATGTTGGCTTATATTGTCCTTATTCTAATGTTCAGTAACACAGCTCACTGGAGAATGGAGAAGAAAAACCTGAAATTCAGTGCCAGAGAATATAAAGTCCAAGAGTTTACTTGTGTAAAGATATAATGTAGATTTTAAATTGTGTATTCTCTAAAATTTCTTAGCACAATTTTGAAATTTAAAACTTGCATATTATATATACATATATATATGCATACATGTATATATATATGTATATATATATATTAACTTTATGAAGATCAGGAACCTAAATAATACTATTCCTCATTATGGGAGAAAGGATGGCTGTTTTCTATTATGGTAAAATAAATGGAGAAGTGTTATATTTGAGGATGTAACTTCAAAGTAAATTCTAGAAAGGATATTGTACCAGTGCATTTTTTTGTAGTTTTGTTAATAGTTTCTCATGCACAATGTGTACTATAAGCTAGCCACATGAAATAAATGACTTTGGCCTTACTTGTCTCTAGTACATCATAACCCTAGCCAGCTTGATAATAAGCTAACTTGGCAGTAATCTACATACAGTGGCATTTGGAAGCTGTAATAATGATAATGAAATTAAAATCCCAGAATTTAAGGAACACATAGGTCACTGTGCTATAAAAATGTAGTTGAGAATAATAACGACCTCTAAAATGTTTGTGTTCATTGGTGAAGGCTGAGCTAATTAGAATAGGAAGTTGAAATACACTTTCTCTTTTCTGAATGTTTCAAATAGACTGGCCTGGAATAAATGTAAATAAATTCAGATTTATAGTTTCTTAAAGCAATTATATACTCAATAATTCCATATTTATATCTACATACCACTTGACCTCTACTATCTTAGGTGGTCCTAAATTATGCTTTTTTATTATTTGCTTATTACTAAAAATTGGACAATGTTGCTGTTTTTTTAACAGTCATGGTAAGGTTTACTTTAGCTATGTACTAGGTTCAGAACAGCCTTTCTCAATTAGATATATAAAAATGTATCCCCTAATAAAATATATTAGAATGTATTAGTCTAATAATCTAAATCCTACCCAAATCTCCATGAAATTAGTCATATGGAAATTCATCGTGGGGGGTAGCGGGAAGAATCTAATTTCTTTTTTTCTTATCAAGTAAACATAAAGAAAGCAGTTGTTATGTCTTTTATTGCTTTTATTTAATGGTGCATTAACCAAATTAAACAAGTGCCTTCATTCCAAGATTCCTCATTTATTTCTCTATGAAGTGTGGTGTTTCAAGAGGAAGATAATGTAAGTCAATATACGTATCAACTAATTTCATTACCTATCATTTTTAGTGTCTGTAGGGACACTATTGTCATATGGAACCCAATTAGGGGGACACTGACTAGTGATATGATTTTTATTTATCACCACCTAATCTTAATCTACTTGAAAATCTTATTTTCAGTGCTGCCAGATGCTAACTAATGTGGGATCACTGGGTTTAACTGAATGACATTTCTTAGCTAAGCAAATTAATAAAATTGTTGGGGAAAAAAGATGTCTTTCAGAAGCCAGACTTACCATATGCTAAAACACAATAGATATAATTTTTCTTTATTCATTGTTGTTGTAATGACTGCACTGTGTCCAAAATCTTAATGCACAAAATAATTCCCACTTTTTCAAGTTCACCATTATTAAGGTAAATTCCTTAGATTCCTTATAATGCAAAAACAATGACAATAACAATAGATGGTCATTTTTAGAACTAAAGATAATTTTTTAATGTTTATTCAAAGCTGACAAATAGTTTTACATAGTAAAATACAATAAATACAATGCCTTTTTTAGGACAGCAGGATAGATCTGTTGTATTTAAATCAGAAAAAAAATACTGAGTGATTATGTATTTGATGTCAGCTAGACAGTTCCTAGACATCAAATAAGTGAAAGAGAAAGAACATATATTGTCAGTTTATGTGGCACCGTATTAACCAAAATTCATTAACTGTTTCATTAATCAACTGTATTTTTTTCTTCCTTCTAAAAATCAGCTACTAATCCCTTTTTTCTTCTGCTAAAAGAATTAGCCTTTTCATTTGTTCAAGTCTTCCCTTATATTGGCATTTAAATGAAGAGAAGGAGTCATTTTACAAGATCATATTTTACCATTCCGTCATTTGAAAAAGGATGAATCAAATTTAGACTAAACAAGCTTCGCATGCAATCTATATATATAAAAGCCTAAGCGACCGTTATGACTGAACTACTGGAACGACCAGTCAACCAGTTGCTATGATGTGCACTGACCACCAGGTGGCAAACGCTCAACACAGGAGCTGCCCCCTGGTGGTCAGTGTGCTCCCACAGCCAACCTCCCACGGCCAACCAACCTCCCTCAGTCTCACCCCTGATCCGGCAGGCCCTGTCCCACAGCTGGCAGCTGGCAGGCCCCGGTTGGCCAAACCTCATTTGGGACTGGGCGAGACAGGCCCGATAGGCCCTGATTACTGGTGAGGTCTAGGGAACCCACCTGTGCACGAATTTTGTGCACTGGCCTCTAGTAGCTACATAATAAATATTTTGAATAAACAAGTTATAATAAAAATTATAGACTTTTACAATATGGAAAAGTTGTGATTTAACTAACTCAACAGTAGGCCTGAAATACTTCTGAAGTATGGATGATTAAGCTATATTTTCAATCTTTACTATTACATTACCTGCTATTATATTTTATACATGTCTAACATAGTTTTACTTTTTCACTATTAAGAGAAAAAAAGTTAGACATAATGTTTTTCATTATACTTGGGTCCATTATTTACATCTTGAAACTAGTCCTTTTTTGCTGGTACTACAAAACACAACAGCCCGTTTCTTTGTATGTACACAAAAGAAAAAAGAAGTCAATTTTCCATCTATGGATGAGTTTCCACATGGCTATCTCCAAATCATAGGTCAGGGAACTAGCCAATATAATTAATTCACTTAGCAAAGCAAAATGTGAGTTAGCATAATACAGAAGTAAACTGGCTATTGTCTGCTTCTTTGGGCAGGCAACCCACCCATACATTAGTAGATAGGCCTTTGATAAAGGTCTGAGAATAATAAAACAGATATATGTACTAAGTCATTCTATAAGTACCTATTTGTCAGTAATTTCAATTGTTTTACTAGTATGTAACAGAAACCCAACTTGAACATAGAAATTTTTCAACAAGCAAGTTATGTTTTGTCTTCCTTTCTGGTGTGTTGGTTTGTTTTGCAGATTACAAAAACTGAAGCCCCAGGGACATGTATCAATTCTATTTTTTTCTCTTCATGACCATTTCCTCCTTTACTCTAAATCACAAATAGACATCCAGGGTCATCCTGACACAGAAACATTAATAATCATCATGAAAATGTAACAGTTAACAGGAAGGAGAGGTAGAGTTGATAAAATATCTTTAAGGTTTGACCCATTTTATTTCTTTCTTGGGCAGACAGAAATATGTTAAAATTCATATCTATGCTAAATATAAAAATACCTGAGAATAGCTAGATGGAGCCCCATTTTCTATAGGCAGACTTTAGTTTTTCTATCTCTATTGCATTGACTTTTGTAAAATGTAAAGAGAAGTTAAATTAGTTCTCTTTAAATGTAATTTCATTTTTGAAACTATGCATTTAAGACTATACATTTTAGTTTTCAAGATTACTGACATTCTGTAAATGCAAATGTATTTTCTACATTGCAATATTACCCAAGGGGAAAAAAAACAACAAAGAAGAAGTGTCGGTGTAGGAGTAAGCAAGAATAGAACAGCCCCAGTATTGTAGCATTCTCACAGTGTGTCACGATAGTCTTTTACATTTCTACTTCTATTCCCATCATATTTAATAAAATTGGGTGAGAATTTGAATCTTAATTTCCTCATTTAAAAAATGTACTTTTCTCATCTGACCATGCTTACTTTTAAAATAAAAGTTTAATTCCAACTGCATACATAATAAAAAGTTTTTAATAAATTCAGGTTGTAATTTTTCCTCTAACTAATATTACCTAGCATTTATAGTCAATATTTTTCCTTTATATACATTGTTAAAGAAAAAAAGATTATGTGTGCAATTTATAATCAACTGAGTTCTGTCTTATGTTGGCTTGACTATTTGGTCAATGTATGAATCAAGTAACTTTATTTATGATTTACTTTGAAACCATTATAATAATCAATTTCTGACAAAAAATAATATTTAATAATCTATTAGAGCATGCTTAGCATACACCTTGCTTATTCTACATCATCTCTAACTTTTGAAGAACCCACAAGTACAATCTAAGTGTACTCTCTTTGAAAAAGAGTTTTCCAGAGACATTCTGTCACTTGCCCAAGGTCACATTTAGTAAATGTCAAACCTGGTATTTGAGCATCCAACTCTTTAGTAACAAAGTTCATATTCTTGAGGACAGAAAATTAAAAATATGGAACACATATTAACATTCATTACTAATTGAAGGCATCTTCTGGGGGTAGGTACAGGGAGATGAAGAGGGTATAGAGAGGACAAATGGTGACTGAGATACTTGAGTTCAGGTGGTGAACACACAATACAGTGTACGGATGATGTATTATAGAATTGTGCCCATGAAACCTGCATAATTTTGATAATGAGTGTCACCTCTATAAATTCAATAAAAAGGGAAAAAAAGAAAATATTCCAAGTGAAATAAAACAAAAGACCACTACCTAAGGTAGTGATAGAATTATTTGCTTCAATTTCACAAAATATTTTTTAAATTTTCATTGATTGATTTTTGAGGGAGAGAGGGAGGGAGAAAGAGAGAGAGAGAGAGAAACATCAATTTGTTGTTCCACTTATTTATACATTCATTGGTTGCTTTCTTGTATGTTCCCTGACTACAGGTTAAACCCACAACTTTGGCATATCAAGACCACACTGATCATGTGAGCTACCTGGTCAGGGCCTCACAAAGTATTTCATAAGTAAACAAGTTGTAAAGCAGGATTGTAATTTGTAGAAATAAAAGAGATTTAAGAAAAGTAGTACTAAGTGACTTCTGATCTCACTTTCTCCTGTATACGTTATTAAGAAAATAAGACACATTTAAAATATATTGAGTCTCAACTATAGAAGTAAAACATTGCATAGAATATTTCCAGAAAGCTGTATCAGTCAAAGAAAAACAGAAAGAAGAGTGCATGGTGTTCATGATCTCGAAATATTGATATTACATAATTCCCCTTCCCCTGCCTCTTCAATCAGTGACAAAATAGTATATGTAGTGGCTGCAGCAGTCTGCATTCCCACCAGCAGTGTACTAGGGTTCCATTTTCTCCACATCATCACCAGCACTTGTCATTTGTTTATTTAATGATAGTCATTTTGATAGCTGTGAGGTGATACCTAATTGTAGTTTTAATTTACATCTCTCTGATGACTAGTGATTTTTTCAAATATGTCTCTTGGCCATCTATATGTCCACTTTGGAGAAGTGTCTATTTAGGTCTTTGGCCCATTTTTTAATTGAATTGTTTAGTGACTCTCCACTCTAAACAGAACTAAGTTTGAGGTGAAGAAGGGTTAACAATACAATAATTATATGTAAGTTTCCGAGTAACAAAATTTTAAAAATATGTCAAGGTATCTTAAAAAAAATGCCTGGCACATTTTGAGCACTCAAAAACGTTTGGCCACTGACTTAAAAGGTTAATTAGTATAATGTACAGGGTTGTTTTTTAAATCTATATTCCACATTTATCTGTTTCCATTACCTTACGGATCTCTGATGTCCGTTGGAGTTCATATAAATTCTCCTTTGCATCCATCTTAAAAGGCGGCATTATCTGTAAAGTTTTTTTCTTTTTTTATTTTCTTGTTGGGGAAAGAGATCTGGCAATTACTGAACATCCGTTCATTTCCAGGTATTGAGAATATGCCATCTTATAGATCCCCACATTTCACATGGAAAAAGTGAAAGTCTTGTGAGTTAACTAACATGTCTACAAGTCTAACAACACAGTTGCAAGGGTAGGGATCCAAACCCAAGTGAATTAAATTGAAGTAAGTCTCTTTTCACTGTATACAATACCTCAGATATTGAGCTTGGTACCAAGATTCATTTTTTCTGTCTAACATGAATTGTGCAAATGCTGTACTTAGATCAGAGCAGCCTTGCACAGTTATGGAGGCTGTACACAACCCAACCCTTGGTAGTGGTCATTTATATTGTCTATAAAAATGGGCTCCTTGGAGTTCTACATGAATGCTCTGACTTTAGAACTGCCACTATTTGGACAAACTCTCTATTCTTATTCTACATGTCGTCACATAAAATAAACCCAAAATTCTACTCTAGAAGGTAGTAGTCCACATATGTCAATGTTGGGGATGAAAGACGCATTCCGAAGACCTATGGTGGTTTCTAGCTTGGCTTTCATCTATTCTTTGGGGTAAATTACCCACCTGAGGGATGTTATGTGGTGGTTTTCAGGATCCAATGAAATGGAATAACCTCATAAATCATAAAGGGCTGTGACAGAGACTGGTTAGATGTTCACAAACTATTTCCCTTCTCTTTCTGGGCAAAAAAGCTATACTATATCTCCTATATTTCCCTATTTAGGTGTGGCCATCTTTGTGAGTTCCAGCAAATGAATTATGAGGAAAAGTGATGGATGACACCTCTAAAATGGGCTCATAAAAACTCATCGTTAGGTGCTCTTCTCTGCTCCTCCCCTCATCTACTGCAGAGAAGCGAGGAACATGACAAGGCCCTTGGGGAGAGCAAAGCCCATAGAGCAGTGGTTCTCAACCTGTTGGCCGCGACCCCTTTGGGGGTCGAACGGCCCTTTCACAGGGGGTCGCCTAAGACCATCGGAAAACACATATATAATTACATATTGTTTTGTGATTAATCACTATGCTTTAATTATTTTCAATTTGTAACAATGAAAATACATCCTGCATATCAGATATTTACACTATGATTCATAAGCATAGCAAAATTACAGTTATGAAGTAGCAACGAAAATAATTTTATGGTTGGGGGTCACCACAACATGAGGAACTGTATTAAAGGGTCGTGGCATAAGGAAGGTTGAGAACCACTGTCATAGAGGTTCCTGGCACCCCAAGGTATACACCGAACTGATTGAACAATAAATACACATTTGTTATGCCGGGCTACTGAAATTCTGGGGTTCTTTAATATAGCAATGCCCTACTCCGAATAATCTAAGGCCTATGCAAATATGAGGAAGGTTTTACCACCTTTTATTAAAATAACAGCCAAAGTCCAGACCTTCCACCGTGCCAGTATTTTGCTATCATGAATGACCGTTCTGAACATTGTTGCTTACTGTTGTAAAAGTATTTCCCAAAGTTTATAAGATCTGCTGAAGCACCCCAATTCCACTGACAAAAATTGAATTGCAAATAACTGATCTTTTCTTGGCCTACTTCTGCAGCTTCAGCAACTTCCAAAAAATGTGTCTTCCGAGCATTCTTCTTAAAAGAAAGGATGAAACACTTTCTGTTATGTAAATGGCTTCTAAACACCTTAAATATTGCTGGATATAGTCAATAGATTTTAGCCATTTATAAAATATTTTGGCACAAGGATAGCAATACAAATTTGAACTTTTTTTTCTATTTGATACCAACCCAAAGCATATGTCATTGCTATCTGTTGTCCATTTAAAATGATATTTCAGACTGAAATTGCTACTATAAGAAGTTCCCCTAACATCCTCCATTTTTGAGGCAGATGATGTGACACTGAAGCAGATAAAGAACCTTATGGTCTTAGTTGAGTCAGCATGGGGCAATGAAAACAACATACTCAGAAGAATCTTCAATAAAGAGAAAATTCCCTGTCTTTAATGAATATCATAAAACTATACATTATCAGACCTGAGAAGTACATGTTTAAAACCAAAATACTTAATGCAGCTGACTACTTCTCTACTCTACTAAAATGTGGAAATACTATTTTAAGACAGAAATAATTTGTTTACATAAATAGTTTCTAAATATCTTAAAGGATTGGTCCAAGTCTAATGGCATTCACTTGACCAAATATTATTTTAATATTAAACTTACAAAGATACTATATTTAAGAAATCTAAACACATTGTTCATTTTTTTAAGTGACTTTGTTTCCCTAATAAAATGTCTTTGTAGTGAATGCATAAACAACTAATCAGCAAAAGACTGAAAGGCAACATAGCAATTATTAGAAAATCTCAAACTTCTCCATGTTATTATATGCAAATAATAAACTTTTCTACTAGCACAGGATTTTTTTGAAATTGAAACACATCATATTTTTAAAATATATTTTTATTGATTTCAAAGAGGAAAGGAGAGGGAAAGAATGATAGAAACATCAATGATAAGAAAGAATCATTGACTATCTGCTTCCTGCACACCCCACACTGGGGATAGAGCCTAAAACCTGGGTATGTGCCATGACTGGGAATTGAACTGTGACCTCCTGGTTCATAAGTCGAAGCTCAACCACTGAGCCATGCTGGCTGGGCACACATCATATTTTTCTCAAGAATATCTGTTTCTTACACTTTCTTAGGTATAGCTTTCATCCTACCATAGATTGGTTCCAACTTTTATAAAGGTATAGGGTTAAACTCAGGACAATATTCAGATTCAAGGCAAAATATGATGGTGATAAGGATGGCAAATACTATATGAGCTATCGGATTGCATTGACATAAAAGTTTCTACCAATACTGAGCCCTTACACTATTTGGCTATCTCAGTATTTGGGGGGTCCTTTCTGCTGACATAGTTTATCTTCTTTTATTCCATTACAACACTTTAAAAGTCTCACAATTGCTAAATTACTTTGAAAATATTTCTTCTACTGCTCTGAAGGAGACCTCTCCCCCTATCCACTCTGTTTACATTAAATATTTGGAAGAAAGACAGAAGGACAAGCAACAGGAATTTATTGAAACCCTGATTCATATAAGATGATCTAAAATTCATTATATTTTCAATCAGGTAAGAACAAACAGCAATCACGGAAACTTTTTACTAGTTCAGAGATGAAAATAAAGAGATACGGATTGCTATTCTGGATTCGTCTTGTCATAGATAAAATACTTCACATGGTAAATAGGGCCACCTAACTCATGGCTGCCAATGTCTGCTCTGTCACTAAAGTTTTCCACTGAATAAATTGGAAGCTCCAACGGTATAAACTTATATGATCAATCAGGAGCACTGACTCTCCTTTTCAGTGTGGACTCCAAAGCTTTCAACATAGCTTTTCTTTTTAGACTGTTCATGCTCTTCACTGTCCTGATAGTTCTTTCCTAGTGAAAGAATTATAATTAAACTAGAGGCCCGATGCACGAAATTCATGCAAGAGTAGGCCTTCCTTCCCCCAGCTGCTGGCACTGGCTTCCCTTTGGCACCCGGGACCCTGGCTTCCCTCTGGTCGCCGGTAGGCACCTGGGACCTGGGCTTCTCTCACAGCCCTGGCTTCATTTGGAAGGTCGTTCAGAAGGACATCTGGAAGGACATCCATTCTAATTAGCATATTATGCTTTTATTATTATAGTTATACTCTTTCTATATATGGGTGTGTACGTGTTTATATATAACACGTATCTCATATATATTCATGTGCAATTGCCAATAAAATAGTAAAAAATGTTGCACAATAAAAAATTATGGTGCTATAATAGTATATTATCATGTGAAACCTTTAAAATTTCAATCTAGGTGTATAATCTTACCTTCCAGCTTACATATAGGTAATAAAAATGTTACTGGAAACATTATTTTGACATCTGCCATTCTGTAATAAATGTCCTATTTTTGTACAAAAGATAGCAATTGCCAATCTGAATAAGTGATGAGAAGTATGAATGCAATCCCTACAATTTTATTTTTGCTTAAAAAAAAAAATGGTGTCGCCGAAACCGGTTTGGCTCAGTGGATAGAGCGTCGGCCTGCGGACTGAAAGATCCCAGGTTCGATTCTGTCAAGGGCAAGTACCTGGGTTGCGGGCACATCCCCAGTAGGAGATGTGCAGGAGGCAGCTGATCGATGTTTCTCTCTCCTCAATGTTTCTAACTCTATATCTCTCTCCCTTCCTCTCTGTAAAAAATCAATAAAATATATTTTAAAAAAAACCATGGTGTCAAGTTAATTTCTTCGTTATTTTATTTCTATTCAATTAAAGAAAATATTTTAAATGACACAAAAGCTTGATTACCTGATTGTAATTTTTACCGCTTGGCTAAAGAAATGATTGAACAACTTTGCCTATATGTAGGGAAGGATCCCTCCCCAAACATGCACATACAAGATACTGAGGATACTACTGTAGAGTGTTTACCCCTTGCTCTGAGGCAGCCATAGTCTCAT
>NW_006294418.1:1295405-1297453 GCF_000327345.1 Myotis davidii
TACCACAAAATTTTACCTCATTTATATTAAGAATTTTTTCCACTATGATGGGTAAGTCTATCAAACCAATAAACATATGCCCAAAATATCTGAGTTTATCCTCAACCAAGTTCCCCAGGAAGAAGAACAATACTAACAAAATGTATGGCCCTAAGAAATGTTATGTGAAGAAAGGGTCAGCAAAAACACTGTTGGGGTAGGTAGGAGGCAGAAAATAAAACACTTAAGACTGGAAAGAGACATTAAGTTCACTTTTCCGGACTAAGACAATGAGTGAGCATTTGAACATCTGGAGAGAGCATGATTAGTGGCATAGGGTGAACCGCATCCAGCATGGCCAGTGAACTTGAGGAGGGGCAGTGAAGGATTAAAGAAAACAGACAAGAGAATACAGTTGGGGCCAGGTGGATCACTGTGCCCGCATGAGGAAACAGTGACACAGCCTGTAAGCCGAGTCTTTATTTTATAGTCAGATCACACAAAGCAAAACAAGGGCAAGATGTTTACAAGGTTCTTGTAAATTTCAAATCTGCTTCTTTCCTGTTGTTGCCATTCTCTGAACTCTATGAAGCTTTGTTTTGGCAGCACTTGCTGCACCTCCCGCAGCCCACATCCCTTAGCTAGGACTAAGGGTCAGACTATAAGGTCAAGCTTACAAACATAGCCTTTTGGCTATAATTGTGCTGGGAGGGCTTTGCCCTCCAATCTGGGACTTGTATGTGGCTTTGCCATAATCAGCCTGAGGCTTGATCCTGTCCTAAGGCTGTAGCCGCTGTCCACAATAGGGGAGAGTGAAGTAGTGACTTCCACGCAGTTTATGTTTGAAGACTCCTCTCCAACAGGTACATTGTTGGTGCCAGTGTGGGAAAAAGGAAAGTCATATGTGATATTGGTGGGTTTACAAATTGATTCCATATTTTTGGAGAGCAATTTGGTTAAGACTGACCGAATTTTTAATTATGGAATCTCAACCACCTGACTGTAGCACATTTGGCTAGGCGTAATACTTACTGTTTTACTTTTAGGAATCTGGAATACAAAATTATACTAATACTCAAAGGTATATAATATACCCCGTTTTAATTATATTTGCTACAAACTTGCTAAAATATGGAATAATGGAGAAAAACCTAATTGACCATAAATATGGAAGTAACTTAAAATGCATTCATACTTTAGAATAATGCATAGCCCTCAAAAATGCATGTTTGGCCCAGTGGGTAGAACGTCAGCCTGCAGACCAAAGAGTCCTGGGTTCAATTCTGGTCAAGGGCATGTACCTGGTTGTAGGCTCTTCCCTGGCCCGGAACCTGGTCAGGGCTAGTGCAGGAGGCAACCAATCAATGTGTTTCCCTCACATTGATGTTTCTCTCTGTCTTTCTCTCTCTCTTCCACCCTCCCTAAAAATAAATTGAAAATGTCCTTGACCGAGATTAACAAAAGAAAAAACAAAAACAAAAAATGCATGTTAGATCTATGGATTTAGAGAGAGAAAAATATACAAGAATATTGTTGAGTGAAAACAAAATAAGTTGCAGAATACCATGTGTAGTATGAACCAGACTACATTCAAATATGTAAGTCTATGTTATTGTTGTGCATAAACAAAAGAAAGGACATGTATAAGGTTAATACTGTTTACTTACTAGAGTTCTATTTCATTGGAGGTACTTTTTAATAACTAAATTAACACTGGATGCTTGTAAAAATGATAACATTGGAATGAAAGCAATTGATATTGATTTTAAGGCCAAGATAAGTCAGAATGAGAAATTTGAAGTTTTACCCAATTTCAACTTGAGAAGTTGTGAAAAGCAAATATCACGCAGCTGAATATCACTTCTTTGGCAAGGCTTACAGATCTAGAAATATTTATAAATCACGTGGATAGAGGTTGCATGTTCTGGGTAATGTAAAGTTGGTAAGAAGACTTCACAATTATGAAAATAGAAGTGCCTGTTGAAACTAAAACTGTATTGCTAACATACTGGCAAAACGTTCAATAGTGACAATAATCTCCATTCTTTCCATTGATATATATATATATA
>NW_006294418.1:1297677-1298699 GCF_000327345.1 Myotis davidii
TGATTTTTTACAGAGAGGAAGGGAGAGGGATAGAGAGTTAGAAACATCGATGAGAGAGAAACATCGATCAGCTGCCTCCTGCACACTCCCTACTGGGGATGTGCCCACAACCAAGGTACATGCCCTTGACCGGAATCGAACCTGGGACCTTTCAGTCCACAGGCCCACGCTCTATCACTGAGCCAAACCAGTCAGGGCCATTCTTTCCATTGTTACAATGAAGGGAACCACCAATGGTGATAACTTCTCCTGGGTTCTCTCAGGGTGCTTAAATATTAGACCAGTGGAAATGATCAGGGATCTTATTTTATGTGAAAACTCCTTTCCTTTATTTTTAAATTTTTACAGCATAAAAAAACAAGCAACCACCCTAACCGGTTTGGGTGGTTGCTTGGGCGGAAGTAGGCCATTCATCAGGAAAACTGGAGCAGGTTCTCTCTTCAGGTTTTTCTGTACAGTTTTGTTTTGTTTTTTTAACCCAAACCAGCCTGCCATTAGGGTAAGGGCAAAGAGCCTGGCAGGCACTTTAAAATCTGCCCTGGCTCTGGGATCTCAGGGGGAAATGTTTACAGGGGACTTTGAGTTTTGATATCCATTATTATTTTATTTAGGCATAATCATGGGGAACTTTGGGGGGTCTTTACACCAGGATTAAAAACTAACAAAACAGGGGAGAGGTGAGGGGAAAAGGTCAACCAAAGGACTTGTATGCGTGCATATAAGCATAACTAGTTGACACAGATACTGAGGGGGTGAGGGCGTGTGCTCGGGGGTGCACCTCAGTTATCCTCCTAGAGTTTCAGCATTTTGAGTGCACTATTCTATCATTTTATGTCTGTTGCACTCCAGCCAATGACCCCTTTCTTAAGCCTTAGAAACTGCTGAAAAAGTGCTCCCTGTGATTTAAAGGCATATGTCCAAGTGGGCTTGCAGGGTGATGCTCTGAAACCCCCACTGTCTTCATCTATCACTACCATCCTTTCCTTTGCCTCTGTGTCTCCCTTGTGCTTTTCTTTATTCTT
>NW_006294418.1:1298797-1310002 GCF_000327345.1 Myotis davidii
CAGACAGGGACACAGTGAAAACAGAGTTATGCTGATTGCAATGTCTGAAAGTACAGACATTGGAAACTAATACATAGCATTCTTTTCTAACAGGACTCCGATATTTTATTAGGCAAATTGGACCCATGAAATATAGAAAATAGTTAAAGATAACATCCCTCTGGCAAGTTTTTTATTTTGTTTGGCTCAGCATTCTGGAAGCACACATAACCATTTCTTTCATAGAATCGTTAAGGATAAAAGAGTATACCAGAGATTCATTCAAAGAATCACTGCTATAAAATACCACAGCTAGACTCCAGTGTTATTTACTATTTTATTTCCATGGACTAATGAAGACTTTATATATAGAATGGAAAGCCAAAGATTTGTAAGCACAACATTTATTTCACCTGTTTGAGCTGGGACACTCAATATGTACAATTGCAAACCTCATGCTAAGATCTTTTGATGAATAAAAATATGACTATATTAATACCTGGAATATTCATAATTTTGAAAAGTACTATCTCTAAAATGGTTTTGAAATACCCACTGGTCGCTTATTAGTTCTGTAAATAATTACTGACTTGTGTCTGGTGATGCAGCCTGGATTAGTTGCCAGATATCTTGCATTGAACAAGAGGGTCCACTCAGGACAATTATCATGTAGTGAGCAGTGAGGATTTCTAAAGTGCAATTACGAATGCAGCAAAGTGCCCTAAAAGACCAGAGATAAGAGCATACCTAATCGGGAGCTCTGCTGGACAGTAGGTACATTAGGGAAAAGCTAATAATTGAAGGATGGCCAAGAGTTCATTCAGGGAAGAAACACTGCGTCACAGTTTAAGCTAATGGTTGGAGCATTAGATATCCTTGTTTCTATTTCTCTATAGTGTTTTTTTTTTTTTATTACAAAGGCAAATATGTCTTCAACATGAGAAGATCTTGAAAGTCAGGTCATTCTCTCATGAGAAATATTTTTTACAAAGAAATGACATATTGGTGGATGCCAATTTAAAAATCCATTTAGATACAAATGCTTACATGAATTTGTTCTCCCCCCAAAGAAAGCACAGAACAAAATAATATTAAAATAGTGGGTGTTGCACAGAGTGGGTGGAGCACTAGATTTAAATCTGAGGAGGAACCTCAAGCTTGAGAAATTAAGATCCTCCCCCAGGTTATCCCATCCCATATCTCTATCATTTTCTAAAAATGACATACATTCTAGGCAAACTCTTCTACATTCTATCCCCTGAATACCTTGGACTCTTTCATCTTTTATACATGCTGTGGTCTTCCCTCTGCCAATGCCTTTCTTACTCCATAAAGCCCATCTCCTTGGTGACTTTCTTTATACTTCCAGTCACATGATTATAGTTCTTTATATACACTTTTCTGATGACACACAGTTAAATTCTGGCTTGTATTATATTGTTTTATATGTAAAAGTCAGATTCCCTCAGCTGACTGGAAGCTCCTATAGCAAGTAAACTTGGTCTTCACTTTTCTATGCAATACAGACACAGCATTTTATTTAAAATTTGGAATGAAAGTGGAAAATTTTGAATTAAACTAAATCAATATGCACTCAGTAAAAAAACTCCTCATTCTAACTCAAATTTGAGGTTGTGTGACCAGCTTTTCTCTCTGAAAGCACTTACACAAAAATGTTATATGAATTTTTTAAGCTCAGAGCGCCTTAAAATTTAGACTATTTTACATAATCTTGTTTAAGAAATAGTATGTTTCACATCAGTGACTTTTACAAGTAACTCAAATCTTATCTCTAGAGTTAGTGAGCCAGAGAGACAAGCTCTTTGTGTGGGAGAAAACATCACTCATTCCATCTTTCCCTCACCAACTGCACATTACGCCACTCGTGTGCATCATAACTATCCTCAGTGCTAAGGATGCAATAGCGAGGAAGACAGAAGAGTTTCCATTATGGAGTTTACAGTCTAGAGGCAAATAGAGAAGAGGCAATAGACATATTTACAAATAGCCATAAGTAATATGAAACAAATATTGTGTTGGTGTAAAGAATAGCAGGCAGGGAGAGCTTTAGATTGAAGTATAGGACATGCCTCTGTGGTGGGAAAATTTAAATTGATACCTGAACAATGCTGTAATTTGAGGAATCTAATAGCATATGGGATAGCTCATCATATAGTTTATAGATGTTAGAAAACTATTGGTGGAGAAAAGATAAATATTAAGGATAAATAAAAGCCTGCAATGGGAAGAAGTAAAAGAATTGGGAGTAGGTATGGAAATTCCTGGAGTCATCATTGATTGTTTAATTAATCCACATAGATATTTGAGCCTTTAATACATTCTTTTTCCAGCTCCTTCAACTATTATATGAGACTAGAGGCCCGGTACATAAAATTCATGCATGGGGGGAGAAGGGGCAGGGGGGCTCAGCCCGGCCTGCACCCTCTCCAATCTGGGATCCCTCAGGGGATGTCCGACTGCTGGTTTAGGCCTGACCCCACTGGCAGTCGGACATCCCTCTCACAATCCGGGACCACTGGCTCCTAACTGCTCACCTGCCTGCCTGCCTGATCACCCCCAACTGCCTCTGCCTGCTGGCCTAATCACCCCTAACCACCTTCCCCAGCTGGTCTGATCACCCCTAACCACCCTCCCCCTGCAGGCCTGATCATCCCTAACTGCCTCTGCCTCAGCTCCTGCCACCGTGGCTTTGACCAGAGATATCTGGTCTATCTGGTCTAATTAGCATATTACCCTTTTATTAGAATAGATTGCTTCATTTCTTAAGGGCCTCCAAGAGCTTCCCATGTTTGTACCATTGTATTGGAATAATTGTGACCATTCTCTAACCTTGGACATGAATGACACATTACTCACATCATTACCCAAAATGTCCATGAAGCACTCATCAGCATACCTCACATTTATCACCCACCCTGGTTGGCAAAAAAAAAAAAAAAAAAAAAATTGATGACTCCCAGTATTGCAACACTTTGCTAAAAGTTTTTGTTTGAGGGGCTTTTATAGTATAGCAGCTCCTGTTTTTCAGAGGTGCTTGCAATAGAGCAGTGGTTCTCAACCTTCCTAATGCCGCGACCCTTTAATACAGTTCCTCATGTTGTGGTGACCCCCAATTTCATTGTTACAAATTGAAGATAATTAAAGCATAGTCATTAATCACTAAAACAATATGTAATTATATATGTGTTTTCCGATGGTCTTAGGCAACCCCTGTGAAAGGGTTGTTCTACCCCCAAAGGGGTCGCGACCCACAGGTTGAGAACCACTGCAATGCTATTTCCTACAAGAAAACACCATTTGGACTTTTTGTTATTACAGATGTTGCAAAAACTATCTTTGCTCTGTCTCATGCAACATGACTGAAAGAAAGAACATGGTGGGCAGGGGTTTGAAAGACATACTAAAACTTTTAGGCACTAAAGATTCTGAATTAAATAATTCTGCCCTAATAATACAGTGAATCACACCCATCATACTAATTTGTAAAATCTGTTATCATTAAAATTTGGAAAGAATATAGCTGATAGAATATGCATGAATGTAAGTCCATTAGCAAAGGTTAGGAAATCTGTGGAGATGGCTGAATATAATACAAAGTCATTTTTAAGTTTTATTCCAGATAAGAAAGTGGTAGAGTAGAAAACAAACACAAATATAAAAACAACAAAAAGTACTATCTGAATGTCCTCTCTATATTTATCAGAAAACATTGAACTAAATTTCAGGCATTGCTATAATCTGTATTTTTGTCCTTGCTTAGACAGTATGGTCCTTTCAGTAGGTCCTTTTTGAGATTATTATAATTAGGAGTTATGATTGTATAAAAATTAATATGAGGAAAAGTTAGAACCCTTTTCATATTTACCTTCCTTCCTCCCAGCCTCCCTCCCTTCTCTGAGCTATAATAATTGCAGCCCCTACAAACTATTTTATATTTAATATCCTTTTATTGCCAATAAATATTTTTGTTTATACTATGTTACCTTTCACCTAAATTATGTGCTAAATGCATTCGCAATGGGAAAAATGAACAAGTCAGCATTTTCATATTCCTCACAAAGAAGGAAAATTGCATGTTTTACCTTTTACGGTTTCTTATTGCTTTTTAAGTCCTGTCATTTAATGGGACTAATGTTCATGGTTTAGGAGTATATTTACCATAAATAGCTTTAGTGGTTATCAAACATCGCTGCTTCATTTTGGTGCTTAACCAACCTCAACCAGTATTTATTGCCTCATATACTTCTCTCCTTTGAACATTACACCTAATTACCCCAACCCCCAATTCTAGGTCTCATTTTAAAAGCCTGAATGGGAATAACTATTCCTTGTTTCACTTGTGGACGAAGGCAGTGCCTGTGCACAAGCAATCAGAGATCAGGGCTATGAAATCAGTAGCGTGTGTTTCAGTGACCTGAAACACCCAAGGTCTACAGCAATGGAAATGTAAATTCTCTCACTGCAAGAAGAAGGGGAGCAGAGGGCGGAACAGACTGTCTAATGTTCTTTCCAAAGGCTCACGTCCATACTGAAGCTGCTGGGGAAGATGGGAAATGGTGCTGATTTCAAAACTGTTCATAAATTTTAAGTAAATAAACACATCGAGGGTCTTGTGCTTTCTTAACCAACCTTTGCTCTACCCCTAGTACACTCCCATACTGCTTTTGTAATCAACTTTTATGTAAAAATGATACTTTATAATGCTTTTCAGGTTGTAGAAAACTCTCTCATAAACAGGTGAAACTAGAAAATGGGGCATTAAGTTATAAATCTGTCTGGACTTTTTGTTTTCTTGACCTTTTAAAATTTAGCTCAAATAACTCCGTGTCTGAGATGCTTTCCTTACTATTACATAACTGAACAAGGCCTCCTTACATTATCCTTGTGTCTATTCAACTTTCTACAGCGAGTATAAGAATTACTTACACATGAACCCTTGATGTGAAGGTATGTACCTTAGGCTGTTTTGATTCAAAGCTGGCTTTCAATGCCTATTTGCTGAATGAAAGGTTCTTTGCCCAATTGACCAATAAGACAATTCAGGGTGTTTAAAATGCAGAAATGGGGATTAAAATGTACTCTAGCTTTCACATTGCACTTTGTCCCTTTTTAATATAGGTGTGGGAATGATTCTTCCATTACTTTGATAAGATGTTTAAAAGGTTTAGAACTTCCTTCTCTACCCTCAGCAATGCCAGGTGGGCAGCTGTCCCACCTCACAGATGAATATTAACTTTTTAATAATATATGCTCCTGGGATTTGATCTGAAAGTGGTATTTACTGTAAGAAACTTTCCTCCTCGAGTTTCCAGGCTGACTGCCTCTGTACTAATTCCACACAAATGCCACATGTCACACCCCCTATTCCTGACTCCATCTTCCTCCGCTCCATGAATGTAGCAGTTATCCTGCTGCTTTCTCTGTCCAGAGATACCTGAGAGCCTTTTACTCCTACGTCTATCCACTCGAGCATAATACTTTGTATATAATTGATGCTCAATCTATTTTTATTTAAAAAAATAGTTAAAGGATAGGACTCTCACAACTTTGAACCTCTCTCCTCTGCCATATCTTGCTTTACACTAGTCGGTTTTAACATTGGCCAGGAATACAGGAATTCAGTCTTAACTCTAAATCTTACTCACTCATTATTGTCTCCATGTGAAACTTTAGGAAAGTCACTGCCCCTTTCCATGCTACACTTTCCTCATCGGTGAAATACAGAAATGAGCAGGGAATGTTTTATATGGGTTGCCATAAGCATTACCTACATGTTTCATATGGATTTGCCAGCTATTTGTTCTTGGGAAGACTGCTACAGTCTTTTGAATGACAATGTACATGTCTTTGAAAGAAAGTTATTGATCCTGGGAGTCAGAGAGACATAAAATAGATTAACAGTCACTTAGGATTGGGTGGGAATGGGGAGTGACTGTAACTGGGCATGAGCTTTCTTTTGGGGGATGATGAAATTGTTCATCATCTGTCAATGTTCACCACTCTGTCAATGTGTAAGTCATAAAATTATACTCTGAAAATAGGTGAGTTTTATGGTATGATAACTAAATTATACTTAAATAAAGCTGTTAAATAAAATAGCGATAACAACACCAGCATTCAAACTAGGTCTGTTTTGAGCCACAGTCCATGTTGTTTATTCTATCCTCTCCATCTCACTCAAAAAGAGAGAGAGAGAGAGAGAGAGAGAGAGAGAGAGGAGTTTATGTTTACTGGTAAGTGATCATGCTAAATGATACAGAGTTGCTGTCTAGGCGGTGTTTAATATAGATGATATGGAGGAAATATATGGACCTAAACCCGTATCTAATCATGCAAAGAAAACATTGTATTTGCTTGTTTTTGAGATAGTAGGCAATAAAAAAAGGTTGTTAGTCATGATTTGATAACAGTTGTCTTCTGCCTATGGTAAAGAGAAACTACTTTCCAATTATACACAGATTGCAGTATTTTATTTTTTTACCAAGACATGATTCTTTCTTACTTCCTTCCATATGGCTGCATTATTTTTATTTCTGAGTCAGAGACTGATTATAAGTGTTAGAGGTCAATTTTCTCCATAATTTACAGATACCATTTTAGAAGGGTCATGGAACTTATCCCTTCTGAGCTAAGGGGACTGACCCTTGAAATAAAAGTATTGGGATCATTTTAACTATTTCTTGAAATCATCAAACTATTTCTTTATAAGTGTTAAGTATTTACTTGAATAAAATCTTATTTACAGAAATGCTGAATGCCTTACCAACACTTACAAAGAGGTATTCACTTTTTTATATCATTCTTTGAACAACATTTATTCTTTTCTCAGAGAAGTTAACGAAAACGGCAATTTTAACAGGTGATGAAACTCTCAGGAGCTCTTGCCAGAACGAAATTTCAGGATGCATTTAAAATCCTTCTCACTTTTTTCTATTCAACATCTAAATTCAAATTCCCAAAGGAGACATTTTCTACAAAGAGATTAAGGAAAGAGAAATGATGCTCTGGGCTGCATATGTTGCAGATGAATGTGTTTTATCTTTGGTTTAGGAAACGCCACTCCATATCATAAATTGGGGCTGATCCGGGAGTTTTTAGGCCCACATGCCTTTGTGAGTTGCTGGGTGTCAGAGGGGCTCCACGGGGCGGTGTTGCTGCTGAGAGGTTAAATGCAAGCACCTCAAAGGCTTTTACAGAGACTGCAGAAAATCTTTTGTCAAGAAGTATTATACTTCCCAGTTCCAGCAAGTTCCTCTCAGCTGATCCTCCGCATTACTTTGAAAGTTAGAAAATCCACAAGAGGCAGATGGGTATGTCAAGGACTTTAAAACCTGGTATAAGTTGGGTTTATTTTTGGATTATGATGGCTTCTTTTTTTATTGTTTAACAAAGGAAAATGGTAACACTGCTATCTTATATCTCCTTGAGGGTAGTAATGTAGATTTGACTGAACTGCAGTAATTGTTAGCCTTTGGAAAATTTGTATTTTTGCATTTTTTTCCAAGAAAAAGTCTCTACATTTTAAGAGAAGACATATTTAGACATTAACTGGCTCTCTGGCAGTCACCAATTACACCATGACATGTACAACAATTTCCAATGTGTAAAATTAGTTTTAAAAAAGGAAGGTGAATTAATAGAGAAAATAATTTGTCAAGAAATATTTATTGAGCACCTATTCAGACAAGCACTGTGAGAAATATAAAACATAAAAGCGTGACAAGATACAGTCCTAATAAAACTATAACTAGAGTTCATGGGTAAATAGGGAGATCTGCCCTTGCGTGGGCTTTTAAAGGAACAGGAGCGAAGTTAGAGTTTAAGCATAAAAGGATCCAGATGAATAAAAGGAGGACTACATCAAAAGACAGTAACAGCATGGCACAAATAAAGAGCGAAATTGGATTTTGTCCAGCAGGCATCGTTATTCAATTCTCTCACAGACTCAATTACATTTTCTAAGAAATACTTCATTTTTAAGATATAACTTTGAAAAATAACTTGAGGAATAGCTTAGAACAACTAGTAAAGCAATGCTCAGAGTGCGTGTGTGGGTAAATGTATATCAAATATGTGTGGTGAACTTGTGATGACAATTAATATGTATTTTAAGTTTTAAAATGAAAGAACACCACCAGGTGAGGAATTGAGCAAAACTCACTTGCTTTTCAGTCATACACCGGAAATGTGTACCATCAATAGAAGACCCTTCAGTTTCTCTTCCTGATTTCACTGGTCTTATACAATCTTACTAGAACTGAGGTAAAAAATTATTTCTAGGGAATATGATAAAGTATTATGCTTATAATAAAACTTATACTCCATTTAGTGTTCACGAAAGAATGTACAACAAGATATTGTTCAGCAAGCAGGGGAAAGAACAGTGACAAGCCTACAGGTTGAAAACATTTATGAAATCATAATAACATTCACATGGAAAACATTAAATTTATGTAAAACATCTCAGGGTTCCCTCTGTGCTATATTTTGCATTAACATTAAGTTAAATGACTACAAGAATAGGAATCAAAATTTAATCAATTCAAAAGTTCAGCGCTGACAATATCTATTCTTCACTATTTACTTAAACTCTGAGGGCCAGAGATAATGAGTCTTATTAGTTTCATGATAAGTACAGGTCCATATAGAAGCACCTATCAACACTAAACTTCATTTAGGCTTATATCCACAACCCTCACAAAAACTTCATTATTCCAGGTTCAGAACAGAAAATTTCAGGTTAATAAATCTGTAGAGGACACTTACATTAGGAGATTTGAAATTTATTCCTTACTTTAATCAACTTTTACCTTGATGGATGCCTCTCGCACAGAGATTGTCATTGAGGAATCCGTGATGAGGGGCTGCTTTTACTGCCCAGGTACTGGTCGTTAGAGATCAGTTAAGAATCTGCTGGAGTGATTCCATAGATAAATAGTTTCTGCTCCAGAAGTTATTCCTTCACATGTAAACTTTTAACAAGTTCCATTACACACTAGCTATGACCTTGGGCAAACTTCAAAGGCCCCAAAGTTCTAGAGTTTGGTAAAGTGGTTGCTATTGTTTTTATGTTTCTACATGCCCTCTATATGCTCAGAAAAAAATCCAAAGGACTATGGAGATGATCTAGAAATTATGCTTGCTGCTGCTCACATTCTGTCACCACTCTGACCTCTAAAAGTTGTAACACTGAAGTAGTGAAGTATTTATTGGAGGCAGGAGCATGACCAAGAAAATAAAGCTGCAAGGTCCCTGCTGACCACTACCTATTCACATCCACCATGAAGCCTGCCAATCATAAAAAATATTTCATGATCTAATCCAATTCATTTCTAAAAAAGATGATGAATGGGCTTACTTCAACCATAAGATGAAAGCTGAGAAAAAAATTTGATGTTGATGTCTACTAGCTGGAGCAGAAATAATTAATGTTACTTTATGGCAGCATGATTTATCAGAGAATGACACAACACTCGGGCCCTGGTGAACTAAGTGATGACAATTCCTACACCGAAATTTTGACAACTAAATTTGAAGCAACCAAATAAAATGTGCTGGATAAAACAAACTTCTTGATTTATAATAATCAGAAAATTAGGGCCTTTGATGAGAGTAAGATATTACTTACCAGTAGTAGTTCTGAGTTTTAATAAATCTTTACAAGGGTATAAAAACAATTATGATTTAAAAGTATCATACTTTTCAATATAAGATACTTTCAAGCCTGACTGGTTTGGTTCAGTGGGTGGAGCGTCGGCCTGCGGACTGAAGGATCCCAGGTTCGATTCCGGTCAAGGGCAAGTACCTTGGTTGCGGGCACATCCCCAGTGGGGAGTGTGCAGGAGGCAGCTGATCGATGTTTCTCTCTCATCGATGTTTCTAACTCTCTATCCCTCTCCCTTCCTCTCTGTAAAAAAATCAATAAAATATTTTTTTAAAAGATACTTTCAATATAAGATTTTTGTACTTAGACAATTATGGGAACTATTCAATATTTTTCAGATTACATTTTGTTGAAATTTTTTGGAATCTAACATATTTGATCTATATACAATATAGAGGTATAACTTGATAAAAGAAAGCTTAGTTTGAAAAATGCTAATAACAGTAACAATTAATATTCCTCTCACAAATTCTATGTATTGACTGTTTTTATGTATTAATATGTCATTTGCTTATTACTGTCCTCATTTCCTAGATAATGACAGATTTGGAAATTGAATATAAAGTTGATTTGCCCCATTTCTCAGTATAAATTTTGTTTAAAGTAATAAATCGCCTTGAATTTGCAATGGATAGAGCTGTACTCTTCACCTTAATTGTCCTTTAGATAGGTGGAAGTAGTCTAAAAGCTAATAAAGCTATAAGGCAGAGCCTATCAAAAATTGAATAAAAGCTTTTACATTGAAGATACTCTTAGAAAGTTAAATTCTCAATGTTGAAAATATTAATTAGTGACATGGAAGCTGATGAGCAAAATTAGTATCAAGCTTTGACATTTTGTTTTTATTTTTAAGAAATTTTTCTAAAAGTTCTGTTTAATCAGAAATATGTCTTCTTCCACCAGACCTAAACAGTGACTATACAAGACACTTGTAACTTATAATAGACCTTTCCCAATTTTACAAACGATTGTGAACTAAGGTAAACATGCAACAAAAATGTATTTCCTTGAGCTTGAGTCTCTTTAAAGTACTTATCAATAAATATTAATTCAAAACCTAACCTTTGAGGAAACCAGCATTTCTAGATAACAGGAAATAAACATTAATACTTCAATCTTCTAAAATCAGACAACTACTGCTAAAATTTCAAGGATTTAGTTAACCATATCAATGTAAGAATCACCATAGGAAAGTAGATGTGATTTCGAATAAGACACAAGATATAATCATGAATCCTGTTTCTTCATCCTATATAATTTTCTAAAATCAATAAATACACACACCTATTTCTTATAAATTCCTTATGGCCAATAGTGTATGATTAAGATTTATATACAGAAAGATGATTCTTGAGACACTCCAAGATTTTTAATTATCACTAAACTAGAGGCCCAATTCATGAAATCATGCACTGGAGGGAGGGGGAAGGATCCCTCAATCCAGCCTGCACCCTCTCACAATCTGGGACTTCTAGCTCCTTACTGCCCACCTGCTCGCTGCTCCTTAGCACTGCCACAGAGGCAGGAGAGGCTCCTGCCCC
>NW_006294418.1:1311920-1324851 GCF_000327345.1 Myotis davidii
CCCAGTGGGGGGTGTGCAGGAGGCAGCCAATCAATGATTCTCTCTCATCATTGATGTTTCTATCTCTCCCTTCCTCTCTGAAATAAAAATATATTAAAAAAAAAAAAAGAAAAGAATTTACCTTCTGTGGTTCATAGTCCTACCCCTTGGTCTTCACCCTTAAAGTCATCCTTTATTTTTCATGAAAGTTAGCACATGTTTTCAGCTGAGTCATGTTATCTCCACATTTTCTACCTGTAGAATTTTAGTGGCCCAACAACCTCCTCATTTTGTATTATCTTGGTCTTTTCCAATCCAAGCTGGTAGTTTTTCTGCTGGCGTAAGTTTCTCAAAATCCTTGTGGGTCTCCTATGTGTGTCATAGGAGTCAATCAACTAAAGAAGAAACTATCTAAATAATCCTATCTCTATTTTTGGTTTCCCATGAGATAGATGAGGGATCTAAGAGTCATATACTTAATCTCTTCAAGGACCCTTTTGTCTGCCTGAATATTGTGATCTTGATTTTTCTGACAAATTAGCAAAAAGTTGCCCAGCCACACCATAGGCTTTTTCTCAAGACCATGATTCTTTCAGGGGACTCTCTTAATTTTTTCATCTGTTGGCGTTCGGGTAGGCTAAGGATTAGAAAAATCATGAACTCCGATTCTTTTTCCATGTGTTTGTTTATAGTTTTGCTTGCTTATGTAATAGTTCTTTGCTGAGTTTATCTCTCTCCTCTTGCATTTCACTATAAGCAGCCAGAAGGAAGCCAGGCCACACATTCAATACTTTACTTGGAAAGCTTGTCAAATACCCAAGTTCATCACTGACAAATTCTGCTTCCCATATAACTATAAAATATCATTCTTCTAAATTCCTGCAATTATAAACTAAGAATTCCCTTTCTTCCAGTTTGTGAACACGTATTCATTTCCTTTTGTTCCTTCACAAGGAGTGCCTTTAAGGTCTATATTTCTCCTAACAATCCATTCCCGATGATTTAGATATTCTCTAAGGTGATAAATGTTTTCTCCACTGTGCTCTTCACTTCCTTCTGAGTCCTCATTAGCAGAGTCATTAACATCATATTTCTACTGTCTTTTAAAGATAATCTAGTCCTTTTTTAAAAAAAAAAAAATATGCTCCTCAAAATTCTCCCAGTCTCTGCCTCTGCCCACATTTTTAGGCACTTGTTACAATAATATACCACTTCCAGGTACTAACGCCTGCATTAGGTTCCTATGCTGCTGTAACAGATTACCAAAAACTGGAGGCTTAGAAATGTATTATTTTATACATTGAAATTTGTAAATCACACGTTTACAGTTTAGCAGATCAGAAGTTTGTGGCGGGTCTTGATTGGCTGAGCAAGGTGTCTGCAGGGCTGTGTTCCTATTATTCCTCTCAAGGGGAAAACCCTTCCTTAGCCACTGGAGGCTGCACACATTTCTTGGCTCACGGAACTCTTCCATAGCCAAAGCCAGGATTGGTGAGTTGAATTTTCCTTACATCATATCATCCAAACTGTTTTATCCTCAATTCTGACTCATCTGCCTCTGCCTTCACATGTTAGGCACCTTGGTGATAATCCAGAATAATCCTCCTCTTTTAGAGTCCTTAGCTTAATCACATCTGCAAAGTTTGTTTTGTTCGTTTGTATGCCATCATGTAAACATGCAACTCACATTTTTCTGGTCTAGGAAATGAACATTTTGGGTGAGCCTTTTATTCTGCCAACCACAAGCATAGATAGAAAATGTTTTAATAGATAATTTAATGTATTCAATGATATATAAATTGGAATTTATTCAAAAGCTAGGTTTCCCAAAATCAGTAATTTTTCTACTTTATGTACAGAGTGTTCTCTGAAAGAGAAGTAAAATGTAGACAAAAAATGCTGTGTGCTTTATTTCAGGTCTGAAAAAGTAATGTGAAAATCATACCCTGTTCGCTACCTATTGTATCACGAAGGTTCCAAGAAACTGCAAATTGCATATTTCCCTTGTTGAGATTGAAAGTTTTTATTTTCTCTGTTAATATTTAATTTCTTTATTATTTTTTTCTTTTGCCCAGTCCAAGTGGATCAGTGGTTGAGCATCAACCTTTGAACTAGGAGGTCAAGGTTTAATTCCCTGTCAGGGCACATGCCTGGGTTTCTGGCTCAATTCCCAGTAGAGGGCATGCAGGAAACGGGATCACTGATTCTCTCTCATCATTGATCTCTTTCTCTCTCTCTCTCTCTCTCTCTCTCCCTCCCTCCCTCCCTCCCTCCCTCTCCCTTCCTCTCTGAAATCAATAAGATATATATATTTTAAAAAATATTTAAATTTTTTATTTTCTCTTTATTGGCCTTTATTTGTTTAAGGTTAAAACACTCAATTATGGAAATGAAAAAAAAAACAGGGCATCTTTGATTTGTCACTTACTATTATTTTTCTGAATTATATTGGTATTTGAAACATTTCACAAATAAAAATCTCCAGACCATAAGACCTCTTAGCAGTATGTAAGCTTGAAAAGGTTGCTGTGCCTGCTTGAAACTTAGACCTAGTGCAGATCAGCTTAGTCGTGTGTTATTTTCCAACCAGCTCTAAAAACAAACAAAAATAGACTATTTAAACATAACGGTACATTTGACTATTATTAAAATCTTTGCACAGAATATGGTACCTCCTATAGAGTAGAGGAAGGACATGAAATCAATGGAAATGGACATTCTGCTTATTAGTAACCCAGGGGCTGGTTTCTCAAAGATTGTGTTTAGGATAATGGTCCCCTCTTGACTGATCACTAGCCTCTTGGGGGAAGATTTTTAAAAATTCCGTTTACAATCCTTTCCCCAGAACTAATGAAAGAGGATGTCCACAGTTTAATGCCCCTCTAAGTATTACTTTATAAAATACAGTAAAATCTGTTTTTATTTTGTGATGGTAGTCACTTCAAAATTGGCATAACTGCCACTCGTATTGGAGATACAATATATGCTTTTACATTACTTCATTTTTGTGTGATTTTTGTGGATTTAATGGACTAAGAAAGCTTTGGTATTCCATTAGTGGTCAGTGTTTTTGCCAGCACAGAGTAACAAATAGAAGAGCTATTGAGTCTGGAACAGGACCAGAAAAACTTGAGGGAGATGGTTCTATCAACTTTAAAGAGGATCCTTTCCAAAGACCAGAATCCCTTCAGTCCCCAGGAGATTCTGTGATAACCTATATGTAGCTTTGCTGCTCATCTGTATTTGGTATCATTATCTTGATTATCTCCTTGTGATAGTAACACACTTTTTCACAACTTTCCTGTTTATTCCTCTTCTTTGCATCACTTAACAATTTTCTCAATATGATATTACGTGCAAGGCCCGAGGACAAGGACCACACCCCACTCCTCTCTGTTATAACAAGCTCAGAAAGAAGTCTGCCCATTGCTTCCTCAGGCTCTCGGAAGAACCAAAAGGCATTAAATGATGTCATCTTGCTCTGGAACCCTGCTCCTCATCCCATTTTCCAAAGTGAGTCAATGATCTATTACTGGTTATATTTTACTCTGATTATAATATTTAAATTGTTTATATTTCTTTCTCTCCTGTTAAAACAATGATTTATATATAGACATTGTAATTCATTATAAAAATACAATGCCTGAATAATAGAATGTTACTGAAGAAATATTTCTTGAATAAATATGCTCAAGAAAAAATAGTCCCACCCTTACCCTCTTTCCCCTTCTTCCTCTCCCATCTTTCCTTCCTTCCTCTCTCTCTCTCTCTCTCCCTCCATCCAACCCTCTCTCCTTCCCTCCTGCCTTCCCATTCTCCTTCCTTCCCTCCCTCTCTTTCTTCCTCTCGGCCCCTGTGCCTCTTCCTCTCTCTGCCACGCACACTTTTTATTATTAAATCAAAAGCATGAGACAGCGTTTGATGTGTGTCACTTGTGCATAATTTGTTAATTTTGTCTGTGTATGTGCGTGAGTGTGTTTAATCTATTGTATGGCTCACAGGTACAACTCTAAATGGTTTTGCCAATAATATGCTATAGTTTCTGAGATGATTGGGACAAGAGGCCTAATTAAAGAGGATCTTTACCACTGTACATTTTCCTCTGGTAGAATTCAAGCCATAATACAGCCCTCGTAATTCAAATTTAGAACTAATGTTTTCTTTAAAAAAAAAAAAAGCATTGATGAAGATCACATTAATACTCTTGGGAAGAAAGTACCTCTGCCTGAGATATTGTGGACTTTGACTGATGACTACATAATTGGTTTTTCTGAAGAGATTCAATAACGACTTCACCTCCCACCCCCACCCTGAACCTTAGTAACTGTTGCCACCTCCTTACTCTGACAATCACTTATTTCATGATTTACTCAAGCATTGATTTTCTTTTTGCAAATTTGATTCTGTACCTTCGTGTTCATAAATGTTAATATGTCTCCATTTAAAAAATAAAATGAAACGTTTTTCTTAAGAACCCAATCAGTCTCTTCAATTTATACATCTGAAAAGAATCTGCAGGTGAAATTTTACCTTTGAAAATGGACAGGTTATGAAGAATGACAAGCCCCTAAGGGGTAAAGGGTTCTATATGATAGAATACTTGCTTGTAGCCAAATTTATATATTTAAAAAGATTAGTGGTTTTGTAATTATGTCTCTATTTTTTTGTTAATCAACATGTTTGTTTTACAGGGCTTTCTAAAACAATTTGTGCAGTAATTAAATGTCTAACAGGAATTTTTATGACTGTTTTGCTGAACACAAATGTAGTTTAGCTTAGTAGTTTGGAATTATTAAGTGAGCCATCATAATTTAATGTTTTAAATAAAACAAATTATTAACCTCTTCTTAGCTTTGCATGAGGCTCATATTACAATGGAGTTTATGTTCTTCAAACGTAACAGATTCTACATTCCCAATAACCCATTTGCAAGCACATCAATAAAACTCTTCTCTTTCATTTAGGTTTGCTCTTTAAGGCAACGGTGCACAGCAAGTAGAAATAGAGGGCAAAATTAATTTTCTTGTAAGAGAGGATAGAAAGAGAGGAACTAATACTTACTGAGCACTTACTATAAGTCAGTGACTATGTTCTTTATCTTATGTCCTCTCATTGAAACCACACTAATGCACAAAGAAGCAGCTGATCTACATTTTATAGAAAATGAAATTGGGGTTCAGTGAGGGGGTTAAATAACTTGTCCCAAGCTTACTTAACTTTGTCAAATAAATAGCAGAGTAGGGTTCTACCACAAATCATTCACATCCCTCCCACAAAACTGCTTCTCACATTTTCTTACATTTCTGTTGAGTTGCACAAACACAAAAACTCACCCAGTACATTTTCTTGATTCTATAACGGACAGCAGTATGATCATCATACAAATTTGCAATTATGGATAACTCATCACAGTCAAGCATACTTTACAGTCTGTGCACAGATACTCACATTTTTAAAAGAATCATTCGCTCTCTTAATCAATAGATATTGTTTAAATAATTCATATATTCTTATCCAAAACCAGGAAAACAGATTATTTCACTGAAAAGGATCAGAGCTCACATAGGACATTAAATTACAAGTATTCGGAGGAGAGAACTAACATTTGAAAAAGCCTTTAAATATATTCCATATATCCCACTAGTTGCTCTCATAGATGATATTGCTTTAATTTGTTCCAAACTGTGAGCTCAGTCTCAAGAACATGCACACATGTCTTCTTACTTGTTCTCTCTCCTTTCCCACCAAATTAGTTTTTTTTACATAAACGTAATCTGCGATTAGAGGTTTAATTACCTGGTTATTATGAGATAGCCAAGAATAGAAGTCAGGTTTTTAGGACATCTAACCTCATGCTTTGGGGGATTGGGATTGGTGACAATCCCAAAATTACACATACACATGCACACATACACATATCTTATGCTCTTAACTTTTCTTCTAACATTCTGATCCATGCCTGTCATTTCTTCTTTGTTTTCTGTTAACCAAAGGGTAATGTTCTAGGCCAGGGGTCTGTAAACTGTGGCCCATGGGCAAAATCTGGCCGACTGGGTTTCTTTGTATGTGGTCCACAAACTAAGGATGGACTTGTATACTTCTAAATGGTTGAAATTTTTTAAAAACAAAAGGAGCGATAATTCAGTGATATATGATTATATGAAATTCAAATTTTAGTTTCTCTAATTAACTTTTAATGTAATCAGAGCCACACCCACTCACTTATGTGATCTTTCCGGCGGCCTCATGCTACAATAGCAGAGCTGAGTAGTTGTGACTATATTTCCACAAACCCTGAAGTATGTACTATCTGGCTCAGACATCATCTATAGACCTGTTTGATGCTCTCTGCTCCCTCTACACATTCCTTAAGCAAGCGCTTCCACCACAGCTAAGATCATCAGACATTGTATATACTTGTTCACATTCTCTCTCCAGAACCTCAGGCCCACAAAACAGACGGCCAAAGAGACAGCTCCACTCCATGAGGATGGTTCATGAGACTGCTAAACCAAGTGTGCCCACAATGGAACTCATTTCCTTCCGCCCCCAAACAAGATCATCTTTCTGTGATTCTAAGTTCAGAGTAAACAACTACAGTCCGTTCAACCAACCAAATCAGAAACCTGAGCATCCTTGATTCTTTCCTCTCCTTCCTTCAACCCCCCATACATGCCAGGAACTATCAACTCCATATTACAGGTACCCCTCGAATTTATTTTCTAATTCCACAGGTCAGCACTAGATTAGGCAACTACCAGGGACTGCCTACATTCATTCAGCCATCGCCTAATAAAGATTCGTGGCTCTAGGCTTGCTTCATTTACTTTATTCTCCCCACTGACCAGATCTTTGCAAAGTGTAATCTTAATCATGTACAGTGGGGCCTTGATTTACGAGTGTCCCGACTAAAGAGTTTCTCTTGGCCGATTTTTTGCTTTGAATTGCGAGCTAAAATTCGGGTTACGAGCCAGCTTCAGATACCCCACCGCTAATTGGCGCAGTGAACGTCACAGTGAATGCCGCAACATCAGCCCAGCATCACATGTCTCACTCATTCACTTTTTGATTTGACATACGAGTAATTTGAGTTATGAGCTCCATCAAGGAACGAATTAAACTCGTAAGTCAAGGCCCCACTGTAATTGCTTTGCTTATTACCCTTCAGTGGTTCCTTATTTCCCTTAGTATAAAGTCCACACACTTCTCACCATTTCATATATCCCCACTCCCTAATTTATACTCAGGTTTTTGAATGATCTATGCTTTCTAAAACTTACTTTTCTCTAAGAAATGCACCACAGTCTACTCAAAGGACCAATCTAGAAATCTAACAAATGTTCCCTGTCCCTCAAGACTTCAATGACTGTCTTTTGTGCTCTAAGTATTTCTTATTCTCCTTTGAAATTCACCACACTGGACCGTATGAGCCTGTGAGGGCAAAGGCCACTGGTCTGTTACCTTGATCACAACATGTCCAGATCTATATAAAGGTCTAGCATAGAAGATAGGTATCAAGTGAATTTGTGTTCAACAGAATTGAGTGAAAGTTTGACACATATGCAAAAATAATTGCAGTCAAAATAAATCTTTAAAACAAAAAATCTCCATGTCTTTAATTATTTCTTTTAGGAAGAAAGGTTTGGTAAAGTCATTTTGCTGTTATTTTGTCTATTAAAATTTGCTAGTAGATTATTCAGCCACACCAATAAGGACAATCTTCATCACAGCCAGAAAATATCATTATTCCTCTAGGAAGTCGTCTAAAAATGAAAGACATCTACCAATCTCAGCAACACTTATAATTAGTTTGCTATCACTATCATTAAACTATCATTAAGCTTTATCATAATTTTTATAAATGAAGCATTAATAGGATTATGCTCCAATATAGAAAATATTATATGTTAATGAGCAATAGCCTAGGTCATTAGAAAATTAAGTATATTCTCTTTTTTGCTAGGATTAGGATTCTGACTGAAGATGTACATACTCAGTCAGAATCTAGGTGTACTAGTAATAACAGGTCTTATAAACTATAGAGATCAAGTATGAAGTATGGAATAACAAAAGAATATATGTAAAATTATTTTAATTATTATCTTAGATACAGTAGGAGTCCTTCAATAAAATATTAAATTACATCATGAATTATCTATTTATTATCTAAAACCAGACACCCCAACAACTAAATTTTTAATCTTTTCTTCATGTCCTATCACCAAATTTACTTGTTAATTAAAAAGTAATGGTTTCTTGTCCTCTCTGGTTTGGCTCAGTAGATAAAGCATTGGCTTGTGGACTGAAGGGTCCTGGGTTTGATTCTGATCAAGGGCACATGCTTAGATTGCAAGTTCAATCCCCAGTAGGGAGCATGTAAGAGACAGCCAATCAATGATTCTCCCTCCTCATCGATGTCTCTCTCTCTCTCTCTCTCTCTCTCTCTCTCTCTCTCTCTCTTTCTCGACTTCCTCTCTGAAATCAATAAAAAATGTTTTAAAAATATAAAAAATTTAAAAAGTAACTTTTTCTTTGTTTGAGATTGTCTTGCTCTTTAGTCATATTCATTTTAAGCATATTAATCTATCTTATATAAGTTTTTTTGTTTGTTCCTTAACATTAAGGAGGGCCAAAGCCTCAGCTATTTATTACTATACTAGAAGTGCAATTCATGAAATTCGTGCAAAGGGCTCAGCCCTCACAGCCCCAGCTTCATCCGGAAGGTCATGCACTCAGCAGGGCGGGGGGGTGTGTCCCTCAGCCTAGCCTGTGCCCTCTCACAGTCAGGGAGCCCCGCGATTGATCACCCCAAAGAGGTAGGCCTCGCCCACCTGGCCGAGGCTCCACGATGGATCACTCCCACCACCAGTGCCGCCACAGGTAGCCTGGGCCTCCCTCTTTGGGGCAATCGTGGAGCCCCCCAATTGATTGATTGCCCGGCCGGTTAGTGGCCTGGTCCCCCATCTGCAGGGCAATCATGGGGCGATGGCCAGGCCCCAGACCAATCTCATCGCACCTGCCTTGGCTGGCCTGGCACCAGTGGGTGTCATAGTGTGGTTGTCCGGAAGGTCATCCAGATGGTCATTCTGCATATTACAGTTTTTTTATTATAGATGTACAAGATAAGAAAGGACATTTTAGAGTATTTTGGATGATGATGATGGTATAAATACATTGATCATCAAAATATACAAAATCATATCTCTTTAAATTTGGCTGAGAAGGATACAGGCTTGCCCTAACCAGTTTTGCTAAGTGGTTAGAGCCTTGGTCCTCAGACTGAAGGGTCCTGGGTTTGACTCCAGTCAAGGGCACTTACATTGGTTGTAGGCTCCATCCCAGGCTTGGTTGGGGCACATGCAGGTGAGAACCAATCGACGTGTCTCTCTCTCCTCTCTCTCTCTCTTTCTTCTCTGTCTCTCCCCTCCCCTCCACTCTTTCTAAAAATCAATGGGAAAAAATATATTCAGGTTTGGAGGATTATCAAAAAAATAAAATGAATTCAGGCTATTCACAGACGAACAAGATAAGAAAAGACAAGAAATAGTGAAAGGCCTCTTACTGGTCCAGCAAAATTTTATTCTCTACCAAAACCATAGAAGGAGACATCCTTCACTCCACTTTCTTGACCCAACCTCCTTGCTTCCTACAGCCAGGTTCTATCAGTTCCATTTTCCATCTTCCTTGTAACAATCCATGCAGCCCACAGGAAAGCTTACCTTCCTTCACTTGCTCTACTTTATAACTTCTCACTCATAAATACTTCAAAATGCAATTTATTGCCCTACCATTTTACTGAAATCTCCCCAAACCATCAGTAACTAAATCTAGTTACCTTTTCTCTATCCTCTAACTCTCCTGCTTTTCCCAATTCCTCACTTTATATTTTCCTTCTAATTCTGAAAATCCTGTTTCCTTTTTCCCCCAACTAAGGTGTTACTAATTATTAAAGTACCATCATCTTCTCTCTTTTACTCCTATATTGTTTCCTATAAAGATAGAAACAAATCCATTAGCTGAGCATTTTCTTATATTGAGATAAGTACAAAATTTTAGTTCTAGTCGTAACTTATAATTTGGAATTTCCTGTCTGCTTTGCATCTCCTTGTAGATGTCCTTGGGGATATCACATTCCATATGCTTCCTTCTGGAAAGCCTCTCTTTTTTCTTTTTTTCTTTCCCCTCAGCTGGCTCTATCCCTATATCTGTGTTTATTTGCTTAATGACCATCCTATTCACCCAGGCTCAAGGGCTCAAGGTTATCTTGATGTCCTTTCCTCTGCTCCTGAACAACCTATATTTAGTAGATTGTCAAATAATGTTAATTCTACTTCCAAAATATAACTTGTGTCTGACCCTTTCTCTCTTATCTCATAACTGTTCCAGTCATTAGGATAACATTACTACTTTCCAAGACCACTGAAATTACCTTATTCATCTAACCTTTCCTCCCATGACCCATGTTATACACCACTTCCAGATTCATTTCCCTAAATCACAATTCTTGTCATGTCAGTGTCTATTTCACAGAAATTTTTATCTACCTGACATAATAACTTTAGTCAAATAACATAGCTCCCCCATCACTCCTGAAACTTAAATAGGGGATTACATTTTATCCTTCTATTATCAGTAACACCCATAATATTCTGAAAATCTTAGGCATTTAATACATAATGTGAGTTTGCTGAATTATTTGAAAATATTCAATACTGCTGCAGAGACCAAGAAAATAATAGAGTGGTTGATAATCATAAGTATTAAACATAGAATTAGGCTTAAGAGATATAGGCAAAATTAATAGGATATGTTTAAAAAGTAATCAGGAAACAAGCACTATATGAGACAAAGGCAGCCTTTAACCCATCTTGTTTGATAGACTAAATGATTTAGAAACCTGTAAGAAATGAGAAAGAGAATAAATAAGAAATATGATGGAAGTTTTAACATAGACAAATGAAGACATTAAAACTGTTAAAGATTTTGTTTATCTTGCTTCAGGCTTCAATTCAAATGGTGACTGCAGCCAAGAAATCAAGAGAAGACTGAGTCTTGGGAGAGCAGAACTGGAAGAGTTAGGAATGATCATCGAGAGCAAAGATGTGTCATTAGAGAGCAAGGCTACGATCATCCACATGATCGGATTCCAATGGCTGTGTGTGCATGCAAAAGCTGAACAGTGAAGAAGGCTGATAGGAAAACAAAACAAAACTGATTCACTTAAAAAATATGGTGTTAGAGGAAAGCTCTATGGATACTCCGGACAACTAGAAAACCCTAGAGAAAATTTAGTCTGAAAGATCACTGGAGGAAAATATGACAAAACTGAAGCTGTTTTACTTCAGATCCATCATGAGAGGCAGTTTTCTTTGGGAAAGAAAATAACGCAGGGAAAACTAGAAGGCAGAAGGAAAAGAGGAAGACAAAGTATGAGGTGGATTAACTTCATAAAGAAGCCAGATGCATGAGCCCACAATAGCTGAGCAGGGCTGTTAAGAACAGTACATTGTGGCCCTAGCCAGTTTGGCTCAGTGGATAGAGCATCGGCCTGCATTCTGAAGGGTCCTGGGTTCGATTCCATCCAGGGCAAGTATATCAGTTGCAAGATCCTCCCAGGCCTGGAACCCTGGTGAGGGTGCAATGCAGGAGGCAACCAATCAATGTGGTTCTTTCACATCGATGTTACTCTATCTTTCCCTCTCTCTTCCACTCTTTCTAAAAATCAATGGAAAAATATCCTTGGGTGAGGATTAAAAAAAAAAAAAAAAGAATAGCACATTGTGGACATCACTCATTCATAGTGTCTCCATTAGAGCTTCCAATGACACATAACACACACATGATGGAACAAACAAGGGTACTGCTTATGAATAGAAAGGAATGGAAAGACTTATTCAGAATCATGTGACCTCTGTACTCACATTTATGTCACATCTAAGTCAGTCACGCACTGGTGATGATGTGGCACAAACAAATAACGAAGTACTTGTGACCAATGACCCACACTCCCTCTTTTATAGAGGCACAGAGGCAAGTACATGCAGCCACAGCTCCGGTTCCAATATAATTTCAAGAAGGGTACATTTACCAGTTTACTAAATATGGATTTCCTCTAAAAAATATCAGATATTTTAATATATTAAGATGATTTCATTTTGGGGGTTGAGGAAATAGTTAAAATTCCATGCTCTCTCTCTCTCTCATAATGTCTCCCTTTACACTAATCAAGACGCTTACTAAAACTGAGGATTTACCTTGGGGAAGTTCAGGGCAGAGCAGAAAACAGCTTGTCTTTTCAATCTCTTTCAAAACTCATGAGAATCAACTGGTAAACCCATAGGGGCTTGACTAAGAAAATTGTCTGAATCAAATTTCAGGCTGAATCTAGCCTCTAGGTACTGCTCTGTGGGCTTCAATTAAGGGTTTAATTCTCTATTCGCTGCTGTAAGTCATAGCTGGCCACAGAAAGGCATCTTAACCACAGCCCCCTCCCTCATAATCACCCGAGGCAATAACATTTCACAGCTTGGACATAAAGCACTGACAGGTTTTTGCAATAAAATATGACCTTTACTGTTAAAAAATGTTTTACGACATCTGACAAACCATTTTCTTAATAGGAAGTTATATATTCACTTGATGAATTAAAATAGCATAAACAATTTAATTTTACGAAAGACATGATCCACAATACGTTCCAAATGAAAAAAAATTACTTTTATGCCTCTCTACATTTTAAAATAATAATAGATTATGCTTTTTTTAAAAAAAAGAAAAAGAAAAAAAGCTCTTCACACCACTAACAACATCCTCAAAGGGAACAATAACCTATCTATTTAGAAAGAATATCTATATGCTTATAGAAATATCCATGGATTTGGAATAACTGGATTTTAGTATTATTTACTTTAGTATAGGGGTGCTTAGAGGAAAAGGCAACATTAAAAAAAAA
>NW_006294418.1:1325377-1331887 GCF_000327345.1 Myotis davidii
TCCCCAAAATAACAGGGTTGGAACAAGTCATTCATTCATTCATTGATGAATATTGCTAGGAAGGGGCCATCTCTTATTCAACTTTATATCACCAAAATCCGACACAATTTGGGGGCAGAACATATATTCAGCAAATGTATACAAACAAACTGATTTTTTTTAAATATATCTCTACTTGCCAAAACATACTTTCCTGTGTACTCAGAGAAAAAGTTATATTTATGAATAAAAAATGTCTATTATTAAGATTAAAGCCCGCATTCATAGTATAGGATAAGCAGGAATAGTTCTGTAATTTTCTTTGGGGATTTATAATATAAGGTAACAGTGGTTACAACTTACTGGTTCACAGTGTTTTTGAAGAGCTAAGAGACAGTCAATGATAAAGCCTCTCTGCAGGGGAGAGTGTTTGGGAGTATAGTTTCCTCGGTTCCCTGCAGGATTTCACAAATCTTTCTCTGCGAGGAATTTGTCTTCAGCAATCTCTAGTCTATTCCATCTGCCCAGAAGGCCTTAGAAATGCTCCGAAGTTGGTGGTAGGTCATACATTCTAGAACAAGGGAATTATTTTAATGGTAAAACTAAAATATGTTTGCCCAAAAGCCCCTTTGTAGAACCAGATTACTTGAATATCTAAATAGCATAATTATCTACTGCTTTGAGGAATCGTTTGAATTGAAAATCACCCCCCGAGACACACTCAGTGTTCACTGTGGCCTGAAACACCACTTTTGTCCTCTGCAGTGTTCCCACCTGCATGAGCAATGCTAAGCATTCTTTATTTTCACAACATGTAATCAAAACATAACCTGCACTTTGCTCCCCATCCATGGCGATGTTTATTCTGCCGCAGAGTATGCAAGCACCAGATTCATTACAGAGTGAGCCTGGTGCCCCAGGGCCTCTGCCAGCTGATGGAAACCCACACTTTCTCCAGCTCCTTCATTTAGGAAAACGCCATCACATTATGGAAACCTAATGGAAATTGTGTTATGTTTATGGATTTTTATTCACATTTCAGTTGTTGTATTTAAATGATCAAAATTGTCCTGACCGGTTTGGCTCAGTGGATAGAGTGTCGGCCTGCGGACTCAAGGGTCCCAGGTTCGATTCCGGTCAAGGGCATGTACCTTGGTTGCGGGCACATACCCAGTAGGGAGTGTGCTGGAGGCAGCTGATCGATGTTTCTAACTCTCTGTCCCTCTCCCTTCCTCTCTGTAAAAAATCAATAAAATATATATTTTCCAAAAAAAAAATGATCGAAATGTCTTAACACCATTTCATGGCTGACATTTTCTTGCCTGTACTTATGCTGTATTTCTTGCCCAAGACACCCTCTCACCCTACTTCTTAAGCCATAGTTATTTTTCAAAGCTCATTTCATGTTAAATGTACTCAAATAAGTCTTTCTTAACAGTCGGAGACCAGAATAATTTTTCTTTTCATTGATCAATGGAACAACATATTGTTGGAACTATCACTGGCACTAGATTTGAGGTCAAATTTGAGATTCAAATTTGTCTCCTAATAATTGTATGATACTATCAAATTCTTGTAACCTCTCTTCCTCAGTTCCTGCCCTTGTTGGGTGAGCACAGTACTATCTATAGCACTGGACTTGCTTTAACTGAGAAACCTTTGTCTTTAAATGACCACTTTGTTAACAATCAAGCATTAAGAAATGGAAATAGAAAAGGGGTTGAGTTTGTAAATAATCTGTTTTGAACTAAATTAAGGTGTTGAAATGATTTAGCCCAACTTTGTAAAAAGCAATAAGCTACTCTTACTGCTTCAAATACAGTGTTTACTCTGCAATTGCAATTTCCTTCCAGGTTTGCACGACCAGAGCCATGCACAACATGCCCTATAATGCATTGTTCAGAGTTCTGTATTTTCAGTGGAGGACTAACTCCTCCTTTTTTCTTGTTCATTCTGGATCTGACTTCACCCACCTAAAATTTTTAGGCTTGATACTTTCCCCGGGTTAAATAATAATGGCTCTCTTGCTCAACCCTAAGCATACCATCTTTAAAGTCCCACAGCTTTTGAGTGAACTGCCATGGCCTTTCCCTGCTTAGAGTTCCCATTTAGTTCTCAAATGTCAACTTCTCATGTGATTTCTGTAGAGAAAGAAAGAAGGACTGATAGGAAAATACTGGATTCAGACTTAGGAAACATGACTTTTCCTCAGAGACATCTTAATAAATTTATAAACACTTGCCTTCTTTCTTTTTGCTTTTAGAAGATCAATTTTGGACACTTTGAGGGGAAGGCAGTGAATTTATTTTTTAATATAGTTTTATTGATTTCAGAGAGGAAGAGAAAAAGAGAGAGAGAGAGAAACATCAATGAGAGGGAATCATAAACAAGATAGAGAGAGAGAGAGAGAGAGAGAGAGAAACATCAATGATGAGGCAGAATAATTGCTTCGCTGCCTCCTGCATGCCCCCTACAAGGGATCAAGCCTGCATGTCCCCTGACCAGGAATCAAACCTTGACTTCCTAATTCATAGGTCAACGTTTAACCACTGAGCCATGCCAGCAGGGCAATACTTTTCTTCTTTCAATTTACTCACTTCCAAAACTGCCTAAATTAATAGGGTTTGAGATTAAATTGAAAGGATAAATATGAAAAGCTATGGAAAGTTATCAATATAATTAAAATGAGCTATAAATATGTAATAACTACAATAAGAAGAATAAACATGTTCAATGGGACCTGAGAAATGAGGGGAAGAGTAATATCAATAACCAGAAAGCCCCAGGACTTGGACAAAAACAAGATTTTTGTGGAAAACTTATAAAATAAACCAAAAACAATAATTCCTGTAATAGGTTAGAAATGAGGGAGATAATTATTTAATCCAATACAAATCTTTATTATGGGTCCATGTTGTATCAGAAATGTTACAAGTCCCTGGAGTTAAAAATGTGATAACAACATAACTTATGCTCTCAAAGATCCTGTAGTTCAGTGGCAAAAGCCATCAGGTAAATAAATCTAGCCATTGACTATAACAGAAACCAGTAGAGAGGTGAAATAAGACGTATAGAAAATATACAAAAGAGAGAACAAAAATGCTACCTTGGGAGGTAGAATTGGGGAAAACTTATAAATTAGTTCAATTTAAAGTTGCAGTTAACAATGAAAAGATAGTCTCTATTTTTCTTTTATTTGACATATTTTTATAAATGGTGTTTTTGGTACACTCAACCCATTTAATCCTTGTTACAGCCTGTGAGCTGGTAGTAGTATTAGTCCCATTATACAGAGGAGAAAAACTGAAACTCAGAGAAGTTAAGTAACTTGTCCAAGACTGTGCAGCTCGTCAGCGGTAGAACCAGGATTCAGACTTAGGCCAATGTGGCTCCAGAGGTGTTGGCTGTTTCATGTGATGTTTCTATGTGGAAATGCTGATGCTCAGATGTTTATACAAACATTTTTACCACCTGGAATAATCTTGCAGTTCATTAAAGTACATTTTGGAAGTATACAGTCTGAAAGTTTAGGTAGTTTACATCGTCCATGGGCAATAATCCCTTTTCAGGAGATACTGAAGAAAATACATGAGGATGTCAGTCCTGAAATTCCTTTAGTACAACAGGAACACCTAAGCTACTGTGCATGTGCCAGTCTGTGATACATATTCTCACATTTAGATCAAACTCCATTCTACCAAACACAGGGGAGATGAGTCAAACTTTTTTTAAAAAAATCTGCTTTGGCTTTCTTTCCATATAAAAGTTAACTTTCAGAAAACCCACCAAAGATAACTAGTAAGCACCATCACTGAGGAGAGAATTCTGGTTCCCAAAAAGCAAAAGGCACTTAGTGGTAGGGTTCAGGGAATGCAAATCAGGGGCGCCAAGTCGATCCTAGGTGACAGAGAGCAGCCTTCAGCTGGGACTCCTTGCTGGGGACTCTGGGACTGGCCCCTGAAGTCCCAGGGGGCCCTGCCAGCACGGCCCTGCCATTGGAGGAGAGTGGCCAGAGCAGCTGCAGGGGCTCAAAGGAACCAGAGCCAAAGTCCTGTGACACAAAAGTTAAGTCACTTTTTTCTCAGTTTCCCCTTCTATTAAATGGAATGGTCAAATCATGGAGAATATGAATAATCAAAGTCAGGGTTTTTACACACTCGCACACACACACATATATATCATGTATGTATATATATCTACACTAATGAAAGACAAACATGCCAATTGGCCGTACTTTCGCACTGCCTTAAGCCACACCCACCAGCCAATCAGAGCAACTATATGCAAATTAACCCAACCAAGATGGTGGCTGGCAGCCACAGAGCTGGAGCAAGCAGGAAGCTTGGTTGCCGCGGCCTGCCATGGAAGGCTCTGAGCACCACTCAAAGCAAAAAAGTTTCAATTATAGAAGGTAAATAAATCCCAGATACCTGCTTCCAGCCGGCTGTGGCCACGAAGCTGGAGAGACAGTGGAAAGACTAACAAATGAAGATTTTTTAATTCTTTCTAAAACTTTAGAGACGAATCCATATATTAATGGTATGGTCCATACCTATACTAATAAAAGGGTAATATGCTAATTAGACCGGGTGGACCGGACATCTGACTTTCTTCTGGACAAAGCCATGGTGGTAGGGGCCAAGGCAGAGGCAGTTAGGGGCAATCAGGCCAACAGGGGAGAGCTGTTAAGGGTGAGATCAGGCTGGCAGGGGGTTAGGAGTGATCAGGCTGGCATAGGAGGGCAGTTGGGGGCATTAGGCAGGCAGACAGGTGAGTGATGAGGAGCTAGTGGTTCTGGATTGCAAGGGGGATGTCTGATTGCCAGCTTAGGCCCAATTCCTCAGGGCCTAAACCAGCAGTTGGACATCCCCCGAGGGGTCCCAGATTGGAAGCTGGGCTGAGGGACACCCAAAAAAGTGCACAAATTTTTGTGCACCGGGCCTCTGGTATTAATATATGTGTGTATGTATATATAGATGTCTTGTGCTTCACCCCTAATTGGCATCTGCATATGGTAGAAACAGTGTTTCAATAAATGGCAATACATTTTAATACAAAAAAGGGGGGAACATTTGTAATACTTTCAACAATAAAGATACATTTTTTAAAAAATTTTACATAATTGACAAAAATTTAGAGATTAACAATAGAGAAAATGTTATGGGGATGATGAAGGGACAGCAAATGATACAGAGATAAGAAGAGGTTAAGAATGATGAGATTCAGGGAAGAGGTTCATAAACCCATGCAGCCTGACAGTAAACTTAGCTGGAAAGGAGTTGCCCAGAAAGAAAATTCTGAGAACCCAAGTAGCCAAGGGGTTTCTGTGTCTCTATAAAGAAATTGAGTGGCCGAAACCGGTTTAGCTCAGTGGATACAGCGTCGGCCTGCGGACTGAAAGGTCCCAGGTTCAATTCCGGTCAAGGGCATGTACCTGGGTTGCGGCCACATCCCCAGTGGGGGATGTGCAGGAGGCAGCTGGTCGATGTTTCTCTCTCATCGATGTTTCTAACTCTCTATCTCTCTCCCTTTCTCTCTGTAAAATATCAATAAAATATATTTAAAAAAAAAAAAAAGAAATTGAGTGGAATCTTCCAGTTTAGTCTTTGTACTTCTAACTCTATGACAGCTGTAGTACTAGCCCTGTTGGTATGCTGACCCTTTCCCACACCCAGCTTCCCTGATCTTTCCTCAGCTTATTTCCCAATAGATTTCTCTTCCACTCAGTTATTGGTCCTTGAACGTACAGTCTCTGTAACGTAATTGCTACAGTCAGAAATCAGAAGGAAGTATCCTCTTTTGGAGGAATGCAGCACATTTTATTATATTTAATGAGTATCCCGAAAAGGCTGTTAGAGTTTATCATGTAAGTATTTGTAAACAGATAATATTTCAACATGCATTTTATGCTTGATATCATATCATTTCTCTCTTGAGAAATTTAGATGCAGACACCGTGCACACTTCGTTCATTTTAAACTGTGAATTAATTTCCTGATAGACCTAGGAACTTGAATAATCTACCCTATAAATATATGTAGTATGTAAAGATGTTTTAAAACAGCTATTTAAATTCTAATCAGTTCATTATGACATTTTCCTAGACTGTACATTAAACGGGGCAAAAATTGTTTATCAAATTTCATGGCTGATTTGTGGTAAGCACTGTATTAATTTAAAATCTGTCCTTGAAACAGGGAGGAGAACAGTAAACGAATCTATATTGAGTTATGTGTTATAAAGACATTCTTAAAATATTCAGATGGAGATACATCCTGAACTTCCACGCTGTGTTTGGCATCATTATTCTTGTTCCTGTTTAAATTTTCTCTTGCTTTTCATGAATCACACCATTCTGTTTCCCCTCTATCCTCTTTGATCATTACCTGCACCTCTACCTCTTCCTCCACATCTTCCCTGACCCAAACTTTTAATTTTTGCATTCTCTAGGCTTCCATTGTTTTGCTAGCTCCCCTCTCTTGTTCAGCGTCTTCAGGGAGATCTCATCCACATTCAAGATTTTGTCTCTGA
>NW_006294418.1:1332051-1336307 GCF_000327345.1 Myotis davidii
AATTTCTCCCAGTGGTTTACAGAGTAAAGTCCAAGCGCTTTCATCCAACAGAAAATGAGGCCCTCCAAGGTGTCAGCTTCAATTTGTGCTTCTCTCTTCATTAAGATTTATATCTCAGAAATATTTACTTTCGTGAAGTTCACAACATTGACAGGGCTTCTCACATCCAGCCCTGTACTCAAATCACTCTCTTCATCCTTTCCATCTTTTCACCTAGATTTCCTCGGATAACTCCGCTTATCTGAAAGGCCAGCCTTCTCAGAATGCCCTTCTGGCTCACCACATGGAAGCCTCCTTCCTTCTCCTATATTCACACGTGACAATCTTTATCATACTGTATTAATTTTTGTACCTTTCTATATCTGCCTACTCCACTGGACTGTGAACTCATGAAAGGTAGGAGATGAATGTATCCACAAGTACCTATAAAGTTCCAGGAATTGAGTTAGATGCAAAAAAAAAAGTTAACCAAGTATCGTCTCCCTCCCCCTCCCCCACCCCATCATGCATATAATCATTGCGCACAAACTTAAGGCACATATTGAGTAAAAATAATTTTCTGCCTTATGCTACATATTTACATATTTATATCTCATGGTATTTCTTATTACTTATACACCTAATTTTCTATAAAGGTGCCCAGTAAAAATGTCTGTCTCTGTGTTTGTTTGTGACAGCTCTCCCATAGGCACTGGGGCAAGAGTGGGCTATTCCAATCCCCAATTTAACTTGACTTTATTACTGATTTAACTCATACGTTTATTTGAGTGTAACTGTGCACATGTTAAGGGTAAATTGTGGTCAAACAGTTACTCAGGACAGGGCTGAAGCCACGGGTTGATCTAGTGTATCCTGCCAGTGCTCACTCACTGCCCATACTACTACCATCCTTTAACCTACTACAGGTGACCGGGATGCTAAGGAAATATGAAGTTGCATTAAAGTAGGATTCCTCATATAACTAATAAGGCATTTAGTGTGTCCAGAAGCACCTCAGCAAGAGCCAGAATGTGTCATTTGCCAAGGGTGAAAATTTAATACTATTATTCAACCTCTTCACATAGCATCTCTCTAAAGAGATGATGTCCTTAGAAACAGACCACTTAGGGTCCTTAGAAACGGATCTACGGTGGCACTTTTCCCTGGTTGTAGGGTGATACGGAAAACATAAGAGGAGACCATTTCCAGCAGAGTTAATCTTTACAAAACAATGTGTCTCCAGATAGGGTTTCTACATTAGTAAAAATATAAAATTCCCAGTTAAATTCGAACTTCAGATAAACAACAAATACTTTATGTGAGATTCAAAAGTAACTGGGTGTCCTACATTTTACCTGTTAATCTTACATTCTAGATAGTATAGACAAGATGAAGTACAATGCCATATTCATGTAACAGTTTAAAATAACCTCATTATCAACAATAAAGTAATTTTCTTTCATTCCATCACACATTCTTTTGTTTCCTTTGTGAAATATATATATATATATATTTCCATCTCTTCTCTTCCCTTTTCCCCAATCAGATTAATTATTCTTTCTGTAATTTTCTACAATTCAGAAAAGTGTTGACTTCTCATTCTTTTGGGATAATAACACCTATTCGTTTCAATAAGGATAGTCAAGAATGAGAGAGTAATATGAAGCCCTATAGCTTTCTATTTTAGGTTTCAAGTGTTCAGAATGTTTATTCCCTGATGATTACAGGACTTTATGATAATTGGCCCATTATCTCAAATATCCCAGATACCACCTTTTTACGGATGTGGGGTGGGTAAACAGAGATGGCGGACTAGAAGGGAGGGGGCAATTTAAGTAATCTTCCTTCTTAGTCTGTTTTCAGTAAACTGCCCTTTATTTGATCTGAGCTGCATATATGCCTACGATTCTGAAGGCTTGACATGTCTTATTTTGGCAATGATTTTAAAAGGGACTGTAAATGCAATATGTAAGATTATTTACATGATTACAACAAAAGGGCAAGCTATTTCAGTACAGATCTCTAAAGAGAAATTATAAGAACAAAACTCAGAGGGTGTTTTCTCCTCTCTGAATCTCTGTCACGTATCAACATGTTTACATATTTCAGTAATCATTTTCATCTTATTAGTAAAATATCACACCTCTTTAGCAAATTAAGAATAATACCATGCAATTCTTTTCTGCCTAACAAAGACAAGGAACCGCAGAGAAAGATAAAGTGTCTATCAAGTTAGATCTTTTTGTAAATACCACTCTACTAAACATAGCAGCTTTTCTTAAGCCTAAGAACAGATAATTCTGTTTCAAGCAAGAGACATGCTCAATTAGCACACAGATAGCAAGCTGTACTTTATAGGAACACTCTCCCTGCCAGGAATGACCTTTCACAAAATAAAGTAGTTGCAAAATTAAGCACTCAGATATTAATTTATTTTCTCTCATCCTGTCTAAAGAATATATGTGTTATTAAATATGTTCATACACCCAAAATCAAATTGTACAGAACATGCAAATTAGCAAGTTATTATTCATATATCAAAAATAATTCACCAAAGACTTACTACAGCTTTCATTCCAGTTCTGACATTCAGAGTGCCTTAAAATTTTAAATTAAGATATTTTATTTAACTCTTCCACAGCACAAAATTAATCACTGCCTAATTTTAAATTTTACATCAAAGATAACATTTAACCTGCTTGATATTTAAAAGATAAGGATAGGATCCCTACATTAGTTCTAACTCACCAAAAAACACGATTAAGTATTTTTGTCTCTGCAATCAGTCCTAAATAAATCTTCCCAATTGCATATGGTCTATATGCACTGTTAGTTGGTTTCATTACAATGTCTGACTTTTGATGAATTTTGCTTTGTAAACAATATATGAGGAATTAGAATAATTATGATGGCTAATATAAGCTATAGATTTGAGTATAAGCTCTACAAGTTGAGGTATAGTGAAGTATAATTCAATACTTACTGATGCTTAGATTTAGATAGTACTTCAGCCATCAATTTTTTTAAATATTCTTTCAAATCAGGACTCCTCCTAACCCCATAAAAAGTGTTAGTCACAGATGTCCAAATAGCTTATAAAGAATATTTTATTAGCATTATTGAAATGTCGTATTTTCAAATCCTCACCAGAGGATATGTTTATTGACTTGAGAAAGAGAGAGAGGGAGAGAGGGAGGGAGAGAGAGAGACAGAGAGAGAGAGAGAGAGAGAGAGAGAGAGAGAGATTGATTGGTGGCCTCCTCTATGTCCCCCCACCACCACCTAGGATAGAACCTGCAACCTAGTTACGTGCCCTGACTAGAATTAAACCCGAAACCTTTTGGTATATGGGATGATGCCCAACCAACTGAACCACCTGGCCAGGACTAAAATATCAATTTTTAATGAGATAGTTCCAATAGTGAATTTACTTAATGGTCATTTGACTTATATTCATAAATGTAGTATTATAGTCAAGAACTATAGAGCACCTGCTATGTTCCAAACACTTATTTAGGCACTGGGAGTACATTAGTGAGCACAAGAACACAACAGGCAAAAATCCTCAAAGCATGGAGGAGCTTACATTCTTTTAAAGGGAAAAATTGGGCCAAGAAGACATAAGCATTCGTTATGTGATTAATACAATTTTAGCTCCTGTAATAATTTATTGAGGATCTATAATATCTTTGATAGAAACTGGAGCATACAGAAAATTATAAAATATGGCATGCACTTGAGGTGTTTGTAAATTCATCCACAAGACAGACATAGCTATAAAACATAAGAATGAAATGCTTAGATCGAAAATGTCTTGCAACTGAAGAGAAGCAAAAGACTATAAAAATGTATAAGGATTGGAAAAGGCTTTCTGGAAAATATTTAATGTTCCAATGAGTTTTGAAGCATTGTTGTGTAAAGACAGAGCATATGCTTTGATGCTTCAGGAACAGAATGAGAACACACAGGCCAGGCCTTACATTTCAAATACTTTGGAAAGAAAAAGAAAACCATATGACAGGAGCATACAGTTCAGGACAATTTTGGTCCTTGACAGGGGAAGAAATATGAGTTGAGGGGAAATTATCATGCATTTAAAATGTAAGAGTCGGAGTTAGTTGTCATTCTATAGGCAGTAGGGAACCAATGACGATCTTTGAGAAGGAGTGTGACATGTTAATCTGATTAACATAGAATACATTTAAATTTAATGGGCATAAAAGAAAGCAAATTTTAAGCCTAATCTAACATTATAATAATATATATATACACACATA
>NW_006294418.1:1337282-1350722 GCF_000327345.1 Myotis davidii
GTGAGCTATTTATCAAATGAATTATACATTCAGGTTTATATTTATTTAACACTTCTTTCTGGAGAAAGGGGTTTTGTTTTATGACTTGGGTTTTGTTGTGATATTTAATTCTTGCATTTCTGGTTTTGTTTATTTTTTTTCTCATATCTCTGATAGTCAGGTGTAATCTTAGTTGCATTTCACATGACTGCCTTCATCAGACAGCCAAAATCTTCATCTGTGAGTTACTGTCACAATAAAGCAAAGGGTTAGATGCATTTCCCACCTATATGGATAACGAGAAAATATGTAAATATAAACAATTTCTCGTTTTTGTATTATATGAAGAGCAAGTGAAGCATCATCTTGTTAATCACTTATTTTTAAAAGGTATCTTTTTTAGAAGCAAGGCAAAGTTGGGAGTGTGATTTACAAATGCTTTGAACTGAGTTATTGCTTAAATATCACATTTATAGATATAGTTCTGAGCCTTGGTTTTCTCACATGTAAGTAGTAGTGATAATACCTCAATTTACAAGGATCTGATGTATATTCTTTACTTGTGTTATATCTAATCCCCAGAACAGCCTCGTAACTCAGCTATCATCACTATCATTTGACAAGTGAAAAAACAGGCTCAGATTTGTGTCTGAGAACAAAACTTTTTCCATCTGAAACCCCATACTCTCACCCATCTATCATGCTGATTCTGAAATTGTAAATCATAAAGACATGTGGGTACAGAAATGAAAATAATTATACATAGGAAAGATAATGAGAACGTAAGGTTTTCCAAAATATTGAAGTTTCTTTCTTTTGCTGGTGATGTATTCAACACCGGGAACAAAAATACTCCAAATAATCTCCCACCAACTATTTCCATATTCTGAACCAAGTATGTGAATTATTTATATGAATCCTATGCAACTAAAACCAGAATATGCAAGTTAACTCAATGAAAAATGAACTAACAATACAAAGTGTTATCCACTTGGTATTCTTGTTTCTAATTTATTCTTAGACTCTAGGGGAATTTCATCATATAGAAATCTTTCCTTTCAAGAATTTAAGTGAATATATGGTTTCTATTGCTATAATTCATTTATGTGCAAAATGCACTAATATTAGAAGCTAGAGATATATCAAGATATGCTAAATTTTAACTAATTTGAAGAATACCTTTTTCAATGTAAAAATAACAATTTCTATTATATTTAAACAGGCCTCCCTTAATGACAAGATATAATTATAATAATTTCACAGATAGGCCAAAAATTCTATATGAATTTCTTTGAATATTTCTTCCATTAGTTATGTTTTATTTTTTTATTAACCACTATGTTGATAAATCGGCCCTAATTACCAGGAGTATCATCTGTAATTACTTGTTCTTTAAGCAAAAACTAAATTAGAAGACTGTTCATTTAAAAAAGGAAGTGTAATTTCATATTTATCTAACATTTTTATTTTCAGAAGTAAGATAATTTTTTAGACTTTGGCAAAAGTATTTACATTTTAAAGTACTTATGTTTACATGTTTACAGTGAAGTTGGAAAACACACTGTCATAGTTTTACGGTGTAATAGATGATATGAGTGATCCACCTGGCTCTGTTCTTATTTTTTTATACATCTCATATAATAAAGAATATAGTTGGTTTTATTTGGTCTTGAACTTTGAAAGTTAACTGAGAACTAAAATTGATACTTTTTTAAAAGCGTAGTTAAGTTCTCTGAAAATAATGCCATTACGAACAAACTGCCAAGCTCTCCTTCAAAACCTCTTACATGGTGTGGAAAGAGTATCTGGACTTGAATCTACAGGTGTGGATTCAGGACCCAATTCTTCAAAGTAACTAGGAGAACATGATTACAGTTATATCTCTGTATAAAAGACACTAGCCATTAGTCATTCACTGCCCCAACCCATGTCACCAGTGCCCACATTTGATACCCTTTTTTCCAAATGAGAACTCTGTCTTTGTTCATGAAGACAATGCATTAAGCCCAAAAGGTTGCACTGTAGTTGGTCTAAGCTAGTCATGACTAGCACACTCTACCTTTCCAGAAACTCTCTTCCCAGCCTCTCTTGAAGCTAGGGATGAACACGGTCCTAATTTGACCAATGAAATGTTAGCAGAAGACTGCTGGAAAAATTCTAGATTTTTTTCCTTCGGTAATAAAATATGAGAGCTTCTCTCAGAAATTCCTTCTGCCATTATTCTTCCCCTTTTCCTGCTTTGAATAGAGAGGATATTTAGAGCTGTGACCACCATCTGCTTCCATCACGTAAAAAGCAAGAGGAAAACCAATACTGAGGGTGGCAGGGAAACTGAAAAAAAAAAAGAAATGTGGGTCATCACTGAGCCCCAGGCCACTGCATGATTGATTTCTTCCAGGTGTCTTGTTTTGTGTGATAATGGAATATCCTTTGCATATGGCATTGCAAACAATATTTTCCGTTGGGAGTATCTGATCTTTGGATCACTTATCTTGTCAGACATTGCCCAATATATATAAATAAATTCTTAGTAATTGTTTAAAAAATAAATACTTGGTTGGTAACTAAGCTGGAATATTGAAAAGTGTTTTATACTTTTAGTCTTTTGATTTTATTTTGACACTTTAGTACTCTCCTGTAAATTATGCAGCGTATCTATTTGCTTACTCTATATTATGAAAAAAACCTTGAGCACTTTTTTAAATGTTGTCCTTAAGGTCTATAACTTTGCAAAACAATACCTCATAAGGAAATAATTTTTAGAAAACAATAGATATGGTGGACCCAAATACAAGAAGGAAAAAGTCCAATGTTCTTTAGGTACAGAAGCATAAACATTCATAAAGTATATTTTAAAAATTCAATCTGGGTTTTTACATATTCTACAGTTTTAAAAGGTTTAAACATATAAGTTCAATAAAAAAAATTCTATATATGCATAGTTCTATATATATGAGATGGTAAATATGATTAAGTTTTTCACTAAAACAAGTATTAACAGAAATTTCAAATCTGAATAATTATGTTTAGTTCTTCTTGTGTGTTTCTGGACATAAATGATTTTCCTACTAAAATCATAATAACTTTTCTACATTTAAATGGATGCAGCAAATAGACAGATAGGACACAAGTGATCAATTTCTACATAAGGAATAGAGGAATTTAAAAGTCACTCTCAAGTAGATATGGTGCATGCAAGGCAATTTTTTTTTTTATCTTATCATTCCTAGTCGACCATGAGTTTCAGGAAAACAAGATCAATTAATTCATCCTCCTCTCTTTCTTTTCCCAATCTTTACTTATCATTCCTAGTAGACCATGAGTTTCAGGAAAACAAGATCAATTCATCCTCCTCTCTTTCTTTTCCCAATCTTTGTTAATTTCCTCGAGGGCAGAATCAGTTCACTGGCCCCAAGAGGTATGAAATAATACCTTACATAGCCTTACATAAATTTTTCCTTCATCCAACTTTGATTTAACAAAATCAAATGGATGCAGTAAATGGACAGATAGGACACAAGTGATCGATTTCTACATAAGGAATAGAGGAATTTTAAAGTCATTTTCAAGTTGCCTTTTCTCACACCAGCCAAACCGCTGAATTCTGTATGTCCTATATCAGGGGTCCTCAAACTTTTTAAACAGGGGGCCAGTTCACTGTCCCTCAGACCGTTGGAGGGCTGGGCTATAGTTTAAAAAAAAAACTATGAACAAATTCCTATGCACACTGCACATATCTTATTTTGAAGTAAAAAAAAAAAAAATGGGAATACAATATTTGTATTTGCATGTGGCCCGCGGGCCGTAGTTTGAGGACCCCTGGCTTAGGTAATGAGTTAAACTCCCTTTCAATAATTTTTGGCTGTTGGGTTGGTGTTTCATGTATAACTACATCTTTAAAGATTGCTTCAATCTTCAGCCCAGCTTTATTTGGGGCCCACAAAGATAAACTAAAGTTTAAGATGGACACAGAATTTGTAAGATCAACAGTATGAGGGACCACTTGTCCTTGTGCAGTTGTAAAATACTTAAATATGTAAATTGAATGTAAGCATCAGGAGTGTTTACAAAAAGAATCAGTCCAATAGGTACAGAAAGTAGATTCAAACTATCTCATTCAACAGGCTTATTTTGGGTCATAATATTATCAGCCTATATAGTATAAATTTAAAATATGTTAACAAAAACTATACAAAAATTTAAAATTAATTTGTCTTACTTTTGATACTGCTTTTTCTATAAAATAATCAATTCACTTCTCCAGGGTTTAGGCTCTTCATATTTATTTATTTATTTTAAATGTATTTTTATTGATTTCAGAGAGGAAGGGAGCGGGAGAGAGAGAATCATTGATTGGCTTACTCCTGCATATCCCACAGTAGTATTCAGCCCACAAACCTGAACATGTGCCCTGACTGGGAACTGAACCATGACCTCCTAGGTCATAAGTCAATACTCAACTGCTGATCCACACCAGCCGGGCTAGGCTCTTCATCTTTAAATGTAGACAATTGTCAACATATATTAATAACTAAATATAAATGTAATTAAATACATTCAATGACTTCATAATAAATATTTTGTAGTAATATACTTTTTAATCAGTAAGTTTCCTGCCAGTGCTAAGATTTTGTGATTTCATAAGTAAATGGATATTGGAAAACAGGAGAAAATGGTTCCAAAAAAAATATTAATAAAGATTCCATTAGATGACATGCTTCTTCCACTTTATTTAACTCTAAATGCTGCTAAAATACAATAAATATTTATAGCATTTATGTGAACTGACCCAATTAGTCACACTTTTAGGTAGTATGGTTAGACAAAGAATGTATTAATTTCAAGCTGCAAAATGTTGACTAAAATGGGAAAAACAGTCTTCTGTTCAGAGAGAACAGAAAAAATGCATGCACTAAGCATATATAAAAAGTCTTTTTTTTTAAACCAGCAGATGGACCCCTGTATTTTAGAATCAATTTGCAATGAAATGTGTATATGTTTTTAGGAGGATGTAAAGCAATGCATGGCGGTATAAGTTAGCAAATGTGTATTATGCTACAGCATACTCTTTAGCACATCATAGTTTGAAAAAAATCCCTTAATAAAAACCCGTAATATGCTATTACTGTAGAGTAAATTGATTTCAAGGGAGTAAGTAGTTCAATAAACTCCATAATTTATAGTTACCTAATATTCATTAAGTACCTAAAAAATCTAGTATCGTTTATGTAAAATACCACTTAGCTGTAGCTTGTGTGTGTATGTCCTTTAATTAAATTTTTTGTTTCATTATATTTAAGAAGAAAGGAACATAGAAATGAGTCACATGTAACCAATGACTTAAATATTCTGGGAGTATTCATAGGGGGATTACAGGTCTTAGTTAATTACTATCTCCAGGTATTAAACTGCACCCCAGTGGCTTTAAAGTTTACTTAATTTTTAAATTAACCCCTTTTGAAATCAGAAAATGCCTCTTTCAACATGTATTTTTTTTAATTGGAAAGAAGCGAATGCTAACATCTAATATTTAATATGTGTAACAGTACATCTTCAACCTTATATAATTGGGTCATTTTTATTAGTAGATTAGAAAACTCTGAGGTTTATTGCTAAATTATAGCATGTTGCATCTCTGGATTAAAATTCAACTCCAAGAAAGAGAAAGACATGATTATGTCAAGATCACTCAGGATCCAATATAAAATAAGTTTTTAGTTCCAGTCAATGCCTGGTGAATAGACCCATATATCAGCCATTGTAAAAACCAAGGTGATAGTAACTGGAATGCAGTGTAGGATCCAGATCTTAGGACAGTGATAGACTAATCAAGGAACCCAACATCATTCTGTGACACATGAGGACTAGACATCAGTGAGTGTTTACCCACAAAATAATCTCTTCATTTTTATAGGTAAAGACAAGAACGAAGTTTAAAGGAAGACACAGGAAAAGTAGAATGTCCTGAGACCTAATATGGGAAGCATAACAAAGCAATTATTTCCATTATTCATATGATCTCAAAATAATGTACACTCTACAGAAGTGTCTTTGCACCAATTCTGATCTCCCAATGGATATTAATTATGCCTGTACTCATTTACCTTTATAGTATAATCCATGTGTTCTAATAAATAAACCACAGGGCTCCTGTCCCTGCTCATAGAATTCAGTCCCTGACTCCTGACTATGAAACTAAAGGTTTTCATTTTCTCATTTACTCTTTGTTTGTTTGTTTGTTTGTTTGCTTGTTAACCTTCACCTGAGGATATTTTTTCCATTGAGTTTTAGGTAGAGAAGAAGGAAAGGAGGGAGGAGAGAGAGGAAGAGAGAGAAGGAAAGAAAAAGAGAGACATTGATATGAGAGAAACACATTGGTCGGTTGCCTCTCATAGGTGCCCTTGACTGGGAATCAAACCCACAACTTTTTGGTGGCTGGGCCGATGCTCTAACCACTGAACACACGAGCCAGAGCAATTTCTCATTTACTCTTAAATGTTTTGGCATTATGTGTTACCTAGTTTACAAAGGCCTTATGCAGTTGCACAGAACAACAGAAGTAAACTTCTTTTTTAAAAAGTCTGATGAATTGACTTCACAATTATTGATCCTTATAAATTCTTATGTGCATGCTTACACAGACCATTAGACTATCCCCACCCACAGTTTGCAGTGATTATCATTAGAAAAAGAAATATTTTCCAAAGAATCCTGCTGTATCTATTTTGTCATGTAGCAAAGCTGGGATTTCTAATGCTGGCAGTTCCTCTAATGTACCATTTTGAGGAAAGTAATGATCTCTTATTCAAAATGTCAAATAGGGCCCATTTCATAAGAAAAACTTCAAACATATCAGCTTGAAAAAATAATCAGTGCAAACAATTTATTTTTAAAGTTCTTTCTTTCTTGTAAAATGATGTGGATCCATGATGCTTCAGTCAAATGCTTTTGAGCCATTTCCAACACGAGCAAGGCAATTGACTTGATTAGTATTTATAAAGAAAGCACTGCATTTGGTTTTACAATGTACCACGTGCAAACAAGGGCAGCAACAGTTTAACTTGACATACTGTTTGGATTTCTGGATTAGCAATTAACATTATAAAGATAGGTTACGAATTTTAAAAAGTATCTGGAAAATCATATCTGATGCTTTTCCGTTTTAAAGACACTAAATGTAAAGCTAAATAGAGCGCCACATTTCAAAACTTAAGTAAGCTAGAATGTATTTTGAGGACACCAAAATGATTTAATGCCAGCTTACATAGAGCTATCGATTGAGGAAATAAGCCGCAAAAAGAAAGTACACTTTAAAACCATATAATTACCATTAAATTAAGAAGTTACTTTGTTGAAGTTGACTGTAAATCTTTATGAAGATTCTGTATTCCCATTTTGAAGTAGTCAAATACAGCATTTCGAACAAAGAAGGCATGGTGTACAAATGTAAATAATGTAACAACAACAGATTGAGTTTTTGTACTTCTTGTTCTCTTTACAATCTTGTCATGAGAATAAATCACAGCGTGTCACTTTTTCTTCTTACAAATCTTCTCTGAAAACGAGGCAGCAATGTATCATATTTTTTTATTGTCTAGATTCTTTATCTTTTAATGTTTTGGAAGAACACAGATAAGCTTCAGAAAATCTTGCTCACATTCGGTCCTCTAACAATATCAGCAAGTTAAGAGGACACAGTTTTCCCCCTCCCCTCTCCTCCGCCCATAGTCCTCTGCCCTACCACATTGCCTCCGACCTGCCAAAAGTTGAAGAAAGCAGGAAATTTGCTGAGGTCAGATCCAGAAAATGTGTTTTACATAAATATTTTCAGTACTTTCAAGGACATCATAAGAGTGCCACATACATTTAGGTATCATTAAATCTAAATTTTTTTGATACTTTGAAATAAAACAACTGCACTTATAAATATTCAAGAAAATGTTTACAACAAAGTGCATTGATGTGTTTTAAAAGAATATTTGAATTGCTAAAACTGTGCCATAATTTAAAGAATTATTTAGTACATATTACAGGAAACTGTTCAGTTGGGAGATCCTAAGATGGCTTTTTAATTTCTTTTCAGCTAGACAAAATATTTAACTTTTATCATTAAATTCCCAAATGTGTATTCATCTTCAAGTTTTAAGATCCTATTAAAAGACTAAATACAAAACAAATAAAATATGAATTCTACATTTAAAAAGTCCAAATTGTCTTTAACAAGGAGGAAAGTTAATAAAAATTCTCTTTACATTATTTTCGCTCAGAGAAGTAGAGCTAGAATAAATAAATGGATAAAATGAATAACATATTGAGATAAATTATACAGTCAACCTTAATGTTAAGTCAACCCTTATTTATTCGGTGCCTCGTATTGTTCTGAACAATCTAAATAGGTTAAGTCATGGCTAAATGGAAAAACAAAGCAGACGTGTATCGTAAGCAGCAGTACTGCTAATTTTCAAAAGACACGTAGTTCCGAACATTACAATGCACTGTTGCTAACTCAAGATCATCTGTAATTAGAACTCACTTTTCTCCTCTACACATACAGTGTTGACTCCTGCCATTTTGGATGATTTTTGTTGTTAATCCTCACCTGTGGATATTTTTTCCATTGATTTTTAGAGAGAGTGGAAGGGAGGGAAGGAGGGGGGCAGAGAAAGAGAGAGATACATGGATGTGAGAGAGACACATGGTTTGGTTGTCTCCTGCATGAGCCTTGAGTGGGCCCAGGATTGAACCTGCAAACTAGATACATGCCCTTGACCAGGAATCAAACCCACGACCCTTTGGTGTGGGGCCGGCTTTCTAACAACTGAGCAACACTGGGCAGGGCGATGAATCATTCTATATGTACATATATTTGTTAATCTTTGTTGAAAGTTTTACATATGTCTCCCTTTTCTCCCCATTGACCTCTTCTAACCCTCTTGCCCCAGGCCTTCACCACCATATTGTCTGTGTCCATGGGTTATGCATAAATGCATACAAGTTCTTTGGTTGATCTCTTCCCGCCCGCCCAACCATCCTGCCTTCCCTCTGAGATTCCACGGTCCCTTTGCCTCTTTGTGAAATAAAAGCCCTCCCGCTTTGGATAAGGAGCTTCCTTTTCCTTATTTTTTTATATATTTTTTACTATATTAATATCCATCACCTTTGGTGTGGGGCCGGCTTTCTAACAACTGAGCAACACTGGCCAGGGCGATGAATCATTCTATATGTACATATATTTGTTAATCTTTGTTGAAAGTTTTACATATGTCTCCCTTTTCTCCCCATTGACCTCTTCTAACCCTCTTGCCCCAGGCCTTCACCACCCTATTGTCTGTGTCCATGGGTTATGGGTATATGCTTACAAGTTCTTTGGTTGAACTCTTCCCACTCACCCACCTTCCCCACCTCATTCTTTAATAAATGAGAATAAAACTAGCTCTCAGGCAATAACTTACTGTATTTCTGCCTAGAAACATTATTTATATAGAATAAGAAAAACACAAGTTGCTATCCCGCTCATAATGTATACTCAGGTTAATATTGTCATGTGCTACATCTATAATGGAAGAGAACTCATTATTCAAGAGTAATGCATGTGCAAAGCAAAATTATATTGATCTTATTGAAATATTCTAAACCATATTTCCCCTTTGGTGGCCACCATCCCAGTGGGCTTTACCTGCAGAGTTGATAATCTAGTTGGCAGCAGTAGTTTAGAAAAATGACCATAAGGAAACAATTCCATAAATCTACTTACCCATTTAATTCTACAACCTGTATTTAACACTACAGGCAGATGATATAATTATAATGTTAACATGATTTAGAGGGTAAAAGACTTTCTCCTAAAGTCTCAAACAGAAATGTGCTAGTTAAGTGATAGTTTGCAGAAAGACAGTCTGTTCTTTCTATATTTTGATTTAGCAAGCTTATTTATCCCATGGTACAGAAAACATTTTTCATGCTCTTTGAAGTATGAACAATCCCAAATAAAATCGATATGCATTGAGATTTTCTGACACTGTATTTCTATTGGTAAATTGCATTTGCCAGACCAAATTCTTCTCTTAGCCTTCCCTCTTAGCCTTAGATCCCAAATGGTACTATCAATAATATATCTCTTCCCGCAATTTTCAAATAATTAGTTCCTCAAGTGGTCTATCCTATATAATAAAAGGCTAACATGCAAATAGATTGAGTGGCAGAATGATGTCACTATGATGCGCACTAACCACCAAGGGTCAGACACTCAATGCAGGGGGAGTATCACACAGCTAGAAGCCAGGCTCACGGCTGGTGAGCGCAGTGGTGGTGGGAGCCTCTCTCACCTCTGCAGCAGAGCTAAGGATGTCTGACTGTTGCCTTAAGCCCCCTCCCAGTGGGAAGTGGGCATAAGCCATCAGTTGAACATCCCCTGAGGGCTCCTGGACTGCAAGAGGGTGCAGGCTAGGCTGAGGGACACCCCCTGAGTGCACAAATTTTGTGCACCAGGCTTCTAGTTTCAGATAAAAGAATAATGCACTATCCCACAGAATTTGTTCTGTTTCTAAATAATTTTAAAATTCTAAATTTGCCATTGCATTCAATCCAATAGTAAAAAGTACGTCAATGATTGCAAAGTTTCTATGGCAACAACCTCATTATAACATCACTTAGGGGAAGTAACCTGAATTTGAAGTGTTAGAGAGATGTCAATTTTAATGGGGCTGGTGCATGAGAGAATTAGTGCACAGCTGGTTTATAAAGGAAGCTGTTCATTTTAATCTCATAAATAAGGCAACTATGTACAATGTTGCCACAATGATTGTAACCAGGATTTTCTACATTTATAAACATTACTTCGTTTCTTTGATGAGAAAACTGCTTTTTTTTACACTAAATTTAGGGACACTTGGCTTTGTATTATCTATTTAAAATTGGATCTACTTATAAAAATCGTGAGGGAAGGGTTGAATCTGTGTTTACAAATGATAATTTTGTCTTGAAGTATCAGATGACCCAGGCATCACGTGGGTGCTTAGCGAGCATAAATGCTCTATGAAGTTACCATTGCTTCGGTCAAAAATCCATTCGCAGTGACACTGCTCTGTCCAGCATTTTCCCGGAGAAAGATCACACTGACACGCAGAGTCAGTCTCCGAAGTGAAAGCCAGCGTTTCAGAAACTAACATCTGCTGAGCCTCTACTCCAGCTGCCAGAGAAAGCAGATTTTCCAAAGTAAATCTGCCCCATTCTTTTCTTCCGGGAAGTGGGCATTCAGTGATTGAAATCCATTAATGTTTATTTGTGATTCATTTTAAATCTATGATTTAGAAACTTTAATTGACAGAAGTAATGAATGACTACAATACATTTGGAAGTTGCACTGCATTTTAAAACAAGTGAAGATCATTGTAAGTGAAAAATGAAAGGAAACTGGATACCTCAGTAAATGAGTCACTAACCTTGCATCTTTCAAACGAGAGAAGGAATCCTGGTGTTAATAACCAAGCTTCTTTAATGCTTCTTTAATACGATAATAAACTTAAGCTGATAGCTTGAAATTGATTTTGGTTTTTGTTAGCTTTTGCCAACTTATTCCTCCTCTTACAAGGACCCACTGCCCCACCAACCACCTATTTCTGCTTGGCTTTTGCTTTGAGAGCTCTGGGACTCGTGGATGAAGACAGGGAGGGAGAAGGGGTGGAGGGAGAAAAGGAGCAAGGAAGGGAGCAAGGAAGGGAGAGAGAGAGAGAGAGTGGAAAAAAGGAAGAAAATTACTAATAAAAGTAAACTCCACAGGCAAATTTGCTTTTAAATTGTACGTATCCTTAAATTATTTTTTTTGGGGGGGGTGGGGGCTGAGGAGGGCAAATGTCTTGTGAACTTGGGGAGAAGGGGGGATAGGTGTGTTAATGGACTGCAGGACTTGCACCTAAAGCAATACAGGATGAGTGAAGACTGATTCATTCTCAAACAGCGGTGATGGCTCTGCTGATCTGGACCACAGCCAGGCTGGACTTCCCTGACAGCTTAGATTGGCAAGTGGACTCTCTCAGATGTCCTTTCTTCATCACTCACTGAGATAAATCTATCCTTTGGGAGAACTTTATGTAACATCTATGTTATATAGGTGATCTGCATGATTTGAGTGGAAATTGGCCACAATTGCATTTCACAAATTTAGAATACAAGATTTGTTAGTATGTCTATCTCTCTGCATATGTTATATGTATTTTGATATAAAGCATATGTTAGGCATACCCTGCATATGTCACACATATTCAGATATAAAACATGTTATACATATCCAGAAAAAATAGAATTCTAGATGACTCTTCCAGTCCTAAATAATCCAATAGCCCTGGCTGATGTGGCTCAGTTGGTTGAGCAAGGTCTCATGCCCTGAGAGGGCACCAGTTTTATTCCCCATCAGGGCACATGCGTGGTTGCAGGCTCGGTCCCCAGGAGAGGACATACAGGAGGCAGCTGACAGATGTTTCTCTCATTGATGTTTCTTTTTCTCTCCCTTTCCTTTCCTCTTTCACTAAAAAAAAATCAATAAAAACATATTTTTTTAGATAATCCAAATAAAGCTACTCTTTAGGGTAGGCATAGATAGAATGCTTCATGTTGGATTATGCTAGTAAGAAACTACTTTTGAATATTTCTCTTAGAGTTACTTTAGACACAACCTACCACTTGAAATCAACTTCAAAATTTGAAAGTCTAAACCAAAATAGTAAGTTTAATCTATCACTTCATTTATAGATATTACATCTATATGGTTTCTGATTATGTCAAAAATCAAATTTACACTTTAGAAATCAAGATTTTGAAAGCACTGAGTTTAAAAGAAAGCGCCATGGGCTTTTAAGGCAATTCCAAAATAATAATTCCCAAAATGTTTTGAGTGCAAAAGCCATTATTAGAACAAGTTTTTAGCCTCCCATGGGCTTCTAGCTGGTATGAAGAAAGAAAAACACTTACATGATTCTTTTACTTCTGAGATGTTTGTCAAAACACAAAACTTTGACAATGTGTTATTGTCATAACACTACATTTTATTAAATGTTTAAGCAGTTTCTCTGGGAAGCTACATTATAATAGTATAGCTAAGGGGCTTGGAGATTGAAAGACCTGAGTTCTAGTCTTTGCAGAGCTTTGCCACTTACTGGTTGGTGGACTTTGTGTGGGTCTACATATCCTCCTGTGTAAACTAAGGGGTAATATTTCCACACGGTTGCTATTTATAATTATTTAAATTATGTGAACAGCAGTGTCTCAAGGCCATAGCCATGTGCATGCTTACAGTCACTTGCTTTGTGAACCATTTTGTACCCTAATCACAAACCCTCTAAAACTTCCCCTAAATACCTAAAAATGGCATTGAAAGGAAACCATGAACGGTAGCTGAGAGTACTTCATTCTCATTAAATTCAAGTTTGCTCCATACCAATTCATTAACAAGCTCTGGTAGGCATT
>NW_006294418.1:1350747-1358418 GCF_000327345.1 Myotis davidii
AATAAGAACCAGGTTTCTTTTGACTTCTGGGTGGAAAGAATGGAACTGTTCATATAATAAATATATTTTAAAGCATTCAAAATTAACCATATTGATTGAAGCCTTACTGTAACTTAAAGGAAATGTTGGTTCATAAATTGGCTACTGATAATTAAATTTAAAACGCAAATCTCTTATTATGAAAACCATGTCACAAAACTGGACCACAGAAGATGCAGAAAATAGAATAAGATCTTTCACAATTATGAAAAAGACTCTCCTTAAATTTATTTTACGTAATTGTAATCAGGTGAAATGTAAATCCTGATAATCATCCCAAATAAAAATATTAACAGAAACAAAGACGGCTGTGGAATCTCAGAGGGAAGGTGTGTGGACTCTCAAAGGGAAGGTGGGGGAGGGTAGGTGGTGTGGGTGGGAAGATCAAAGAACTTGTATGCATATATGCATACCCATGGACAGAGACAATAGGGTGGTGAAGGCCTGGGGTGGGAGGCCGGGCAGGCTAGAAGAGGTCAATGGGAGTAAAAAGGGGACATATGTAATACTTTCAACAATAAAAATTTTAAAATAAAAATTTAAAAAATAAAGTAAATTGCAATATACAAGTTTTAAAAGCTAAGTCTGATATTTGAAGTATAATTAATGAGGAAGAAAAAAGAACTAAGAGTAATGTGAAAGAGTAAAATGTTAAATGGTATTACCTATTTAATAATTATTGAATCACTATTTTAATGATTCCTTAAATTTCTGGGCTTATGTCTTCTAGATAAGTGTGTAAACATCATGTTTATCTTTACCAATCCTGAGAAAGGACACAGATGATCCTCTGGCATGAAGAAGATTCTGTACTTTGGCAAGCAGCGCTCTCCAGCAACCCTTCACAGAGATCACAGAGTTTAAGATTTATGCAGTTGAGAATTCACTTATTTGCTGTTTTAAGCACCATGTATTTTAATATTTGAGTAGTTTTCCAAATTGTGTTTTTTATAAGTCTGACTTTTCATTTAGATGAAAACAATTATTCAAACTATGAATTTTAATTAAGTTATGTAAGTTAATTGGTCAGATTATTAGCATACAATTGTTTTGTTGTCATGTATAGGTTTGGTGCCTGGAAACCCAGAAGACCAACTGTTAAAACAATGTATACACAAATGTATAAACTATTACTTAGGTAACAAAAGTTACTACTTAACATTCTTTCTTATCAGTTATGAGCATTATGAGCATTCTTTTTTTTTTAAAGATACAGCATATAACTCTGTATCTTTTTTCTTTTTTTTTTTAATATATATTTTATTGATTTCCACAGAGAGGAAAGGAGACAGAGAGTCAGAAACATCGATGAGAGAGAAACATCGACCAGCTGCCTCCCGCACACTCCCCACTGGGGATGTGCCCGCAACCCAGGCACATGCCCCCGACCGGAATCGAACCTGGGACCCTTCAGTCCGCAGGCCGACGCTCTATCCACTGAGCCAAACCGGTTTCGGCAATGAGCATTCTTATAGTCATGTTTTCATTAATAAAGAAATCCAAATCCATCTTCATTGTGCTCTTTATGTTCTTTGAATATACAAAGGAATGCACTTTGAGTTTAGTGTAATTGTTTGTTTTGGGCAGCCACCTAGGAAGCTAACTAGATTCATTTGTAGTGTATGCATTTTTCAGTTTAAAAAAATAAATAAAGGAAGGAAGAAATCTTAGCCAAACAATTAATGACTTGACACAAGGATATTTATTCTTTCACAAATACCATTTAACATTTTACTCTTTCAACAGATGGACCAGTGATTTTTTATAAATAAATATATATTGACTAGTATAATATTTTAAGCTAGATTATGTCACAAGTTATAATGAACACGATATGCCAAAAAAATAAAGGCATCTTTGACTTCGTTCTATTGGCTCCTTCTTACCTGCTGAGTATAAAGAAAAGCCAGATTAAATATTGTGCCAAACCAGGATTCATTAGCAGAACCTGTCAGCTCTACACCAGCTTCCTCCCAAGTGCCTGATCAGTGCTCTGGTGCATACTTGTTGAGCTTCATTTACAACATTGTCAGAAAACTAAGTATATTTTCATGGCATCTTCCACATCTTTAATCAAGCGATGTCTAATGAAGCCCGAAGGCAATTTCTCAATTATTCTCTACTGCCTTGAACTCCCTGTGGGATATTTATGAAGATAGCAAAGAAGATGACACACATCTTAGTGGTACAGAGGGATATCTATAATCCACATATTACCAAGTGAAAGGTTCAAGTGCCATTCTTCACTTCAAGGGTAACTTGAAGGAGGGATTTGTTTTACTACAGAGTCAACGAGTGCCAACTCTAAACCCCCATCCTTTCCCAGGAGAGTTTGTAATACCCCGTCTGCCACTTGTGAAAAGGGAACTCTCACAATACTGATGCACAGAATGACATTTATGGACACTAAAAGCCTCATCAGTCGTTGCTCAGCAGTCTTTATTCCTTTTGTAGAGGGTTTTATTGTGCTGTTTGGCATGAAGGAAACTGGCACTCTAGGATTTAGCAAAATCTGGCCTGAAACCAATACTCCAAATAGTTTCTTTAAACTAAAGTTAGGCATTTTCAGAATATGAGAGTTCTAGGGGTGCCTGTATGGGGAAGAGAAGAGTTTGACACAAGAGACATTCTGTTTGCACTTACGTCATTAGCACTGTGTTTGCACTAGAGTGATGTTGGGCCCCGGTGTATTAAAAAATCTGCCTTTTCTCCTAAGTCTACATGGGCTATTTTCCTTGGGTCTCATCCCAGGAAATAGTGGCCACACACTTTCTCAGTCATTTTCTCAGCCCAATACTCAATCAACCTTTTAAAGAGCAACCAATGAACGATTCATGCTCTCATTATTTAAACATCTGGAGAGCTTCATAGAGTCAGTGACTACACCTATAAGAAGCTGTCCAATTGGGCCTGGGAAGATAATTGGTTTTATTTATTAAATCTGTCTTAAAATTCCAACCATGTGCCAGACACTACAGAGAGAAACAATGGTGTATTCCCCTCCCTCAGGGAGTCCACAGTCTAAGAGAAAGGATATTAACACCAACCAACCACAATACTTCCTGGCAAGTGCCCTGAGGCAAATAAATATTCACAGGTGATTTGCAAAGATGGGGAAGGGTCCCAATCCCACCTGATTGAGCATGAACCTGAGAGGAAAGCAAAATCCAGGCCACCTCTATTCCTGGGTGCCTTGCCAAGGAGGTTACATTTTATTTCCCTAAGGCCACTGGAAACCACCCATTGGAGGGATTTAGACAGAAGATCTGTCTGGGGTTCTTTTCAAAGGTCATTCCAGTAGCAGAATGGGAATGAATGAAACTTCCTAGTTCTTTTCAATTATCACAATCATACCAATATTTATTTCTAGTTTTGACAAAGATGAAGATATCATTTCTTCTTTAATACATTCCACATAGTTGTTTAATGTTGTGAGAAGATAAAAAGGAAAAAATATTACACATGTAACAATATAAAAATTGACTTTTTATTTTACATTTTCTGGGCTAAAATAAAAATATGCCATTTAACAAGGTGGTATAAGATATATATACATAATAATTAAATAAAGATACATATTTTAATAAAAATTTATATTAGATTATGTTCCTAAATAATTTGTCTCATTCGGCTACTATAATTTTTAGACAAAAGTCTTTCACTCTAAGGGCTTAAGACTATAAATGTATCTTAATGGCTCCAGAAAGCTTTCTAACATATTATTTTTCTGAAATCAAATATGAATTAATCCTTTTTAAAATGTGAAATATAATATTGTAGGGCACGGCTATTGGGTTAAGCCTCAAACTGATCTGTTGGCAAAGACACAAACAAGTCCCTGCTTAGAGGGCACAGTCCTCTTAGCATAATTAGGCTTGACCTTATGATGCTCCCTAGATCTTATCTGGGTAGCAAATGGGCTGAGGGAGATGCAGCAAGTGCTGCCAAAACAAGTGAAACTCACAAGAACATTGTAACTATGGTGACCACTACCTTGTTTACCTCTGGCTATAAAATAAAGGCTCAGCTTGCCTCTGGATCTCTCTGTGGCCTCAGCCAGGCACAGGAAGATCCACCTAGACCAGCGGTTCTCAACCTGTGGGTCGCAACCCCTTTGGGGGTCAAACGACCCTTTCTGATGGTCTCCCCTAAGACCATCAGAAAACACATATTGAATATATAATTACATATTGTTTTGTGATTAATCACTATGCTTTAATTATGTTCAATCTGTAACAATGAAAATACATCCTGCGTATCAGATATTTACATTACGATTCATAACAGTAGCAAAATTACAGTTATGAAGTAGCAACGAAAATAATTTTATGATTGGGGGTCACCACAACATTAGAAATTGTATTAAAGGAAGGTTGAGAACCACTGACCTGGACCCAGCTTATTCTCTGTCATTTCTTTATCCTTTCGCCGCCCTCACTCAGGCTTTCGAACCCTTAGCTGAGCTGGCTGGGCACATCATATGGCTCAAATATAAAAATTAATTTACAAGGAACTCTCCATAAACAATAAAGTAGATACAATTTCTGAAGTGACTTCACCTATGATTTTAAGTCTCTATCATTATCCTAAATTATTTTTCTTAAGTAAGCTACTTTCCATTTTCAATTTCATGTGGAATTACAATTCTAGATTCAAGTCTAACTGAAAAAAAATAAAGCAATATGGTCTGTCTTTTCATATTCTAAGCTAAGAGTGTATTTGCAAGTAATTGATCAATCAATGTTCAATAACTTAAAAGAAAAATAAATCCAGTTAAGCATTGACTACTGTTCCTCCCTTATGGAAAAAATATCAATCAATGAATAATTATAGAATTCACATTTTTAGAGTCCTTGCCACTTTAATGATTAGTTCATGGAACTATTGTTTTAATTTCCTATAACTGCTTTAGGAAATATAGGTTTTATGAGAATCATAAGGACTAAAAGACTGAAAACTGGCAAAGTGAGATGAGGACACTTGGACATTCCATACTTTTTCATTGACTACCAAGTGGTTGGGGATTTTTTTTTTATTTTTCAAATATCCTCTTTTACTTATTACTAGGGCATTTTTCCATCAGCTTCTAATTACTTCTCATTCTATTATATACATACAGTAACAGAATAAATTATTTTATAAAGGGACAAAAGCACCCTATAGATGCCTGCATTGTCCACACATCAGAGCTCGATCTAGTGACTTCTTTCTATTCCAGTCTTTGACTAAAATTGGCTGGTAGAATGTATCCACCAAGGCCACGGGAGTCAGCTCATTTGCATATTCCTCGAAAGGACTCCAGGAGTAGCCAAGGGAATACTTCCAGTGGGAGAGTATCTCCTTATCTCAGGACAGTTTATCACAGAAACAGCGCTCACCCAAGAACTTTCCTCGTGAGTCTAAATCAGTGGTTTTCCTTTTCAAAGGGTGTCTGAGAGACAAATATCTTGATTTTTATTTGAGAGGATTCTTCTGTTTCACACGAACTCAGCTTAAAAAGACTCAAGAAAAGATCATGATGACCTATAAACAGCATAACCCTCAGTGCACTAGGAAACTTTGGGAGGGAACAACTGTTTCCCAAAGATTGTTATTGCTTAATGAGATCCGTGACCACACATCCATTATGTGGCATAAACATGGCTCCCTGCTGGCCCCCCAAAGCCTGCTGACAGTTGGTGGTTATGATGTTAACTCACTTTAACACCCTCGAAATGTTTTAATGTCTTTTTCTCCTATTTCTACAATATTGGGACATGGCTTGAATTCATCATGTAGAAAATACAATAGCATAATAAAATAGCATAACTTGGACAGTCCCTATGTTCTTTGTTGCTACTATTAGTAATGCTTATTTTACGGGGTCATCTTCTGGTTTCAAGAGGAATAATTTTTGAGAATATCTATCCACTTAAAAGATATAAAAATTATTCAAGTATTTGCTTTAGCTAATAAATGATGTCCTTTTAGTTAAAGAAGCATGGAATTAATATTCTGCCTAGACATACCTGTTTTTGTAGCTTTACAGGAAAGCCAAGTATAATAATTTTTGTTTTTAAAAAGACAGAAATAATGGAAAGTATATATTTTTTAATTTTAAGATTATTTTATGTAAAGAGTAGCTAGCTATTCCTGAGAAAGAAAACATTATGGCCATCAGGCATTCCTCACAATTCCCCTACCTGAAGGGAAAACAATAGTATCAGCAAAGTACAGTGTCAACCTTGAAAAGTGATATCTGGTTTGGTCATTTTCAAAAGCCTTTCCGAATGATATGTGTAGCATTAAAAGACACAAAAACAAGCCTTGATTTTAGTCTTCATTCTGAGTCTCTGACAGAAAATCTTTAGCACACAGACTCTGATCAGAAAGCAAACTATCCTTTATGTAAATTTATCACTTAGAAGTATTGAACATGGACTTGGTATTATACAATCACATCATTCTTCCTGAGGGTAAAAAAATAGTGTTGTTTCAAGAAGTATAGTAATACTGTGGCACATAAAAAGGCAACAGATTTTTCTCCTACCGCTCCCACCTGTTTATTTTTTAAAGCATATAAATGCAAAAGCCTTGTATTAGTAAAAATAAATAATAAAAACTTGAAAACCTTTGTTTTTAACCCATAGAAGCTTAAAAAAATGCTATTTTAGTAACATCCTGAAGATCAGAAAAGTGTTCCAGATTGCCAATAATTTTTCTTTCTCTTTTCAGATTCAACACAGCAGTGCATCCCTGCAGGACACACAGCGTGAAAGCAAAGCCATGACTTGAAGCAGCACCAGTGAGTCCGCAGGTAGTAGGAGAAACTCTGTTCTAACATGTTCAAAATGTTGTTTTAAATATTTGAAGAAAAAAATAAGCTATATGTCAAGTGACTACCCTCAGAAGAGAGTGTGAGGAACTATATTGTAATGTATCTCTGCTACAAGTATCTTTTCTCCTTGGTAAAGTAGCTCATTAATTCTATTTAGAAATTTCTGGATGGTTCTTTTAGAGATAGCATTTTAAAATCCACCTTAGATTCAGTGAATTATAAAGAACAACATCTTTTGAGGAAAAACCAAGATGGCGGCATAGGTAAACACCAGAAATTGCTGCCTCATCCAACAACTTCAAAAGTACAACTAAAAGACAAAACGGACATCATCCAGAACCACAGGAAGGCTGGCTGAGTGGAAATTCTACAACTAGAAGTAAAGAGAAAAGCACACTGAGACTCTGAGGAGGTGCGGAAGTAAAGAGCAGAGGTACAGAGGCGCATGTGACAAGGGCTGGCAACTGAGGACTCGGTTGTCTCTTTCAATTGGGAGGGAGGCACACGCTCCCAACTGCTCTGAACTCCAGTTCCGGGCGAGTCTCTGGGGACCCAGACTCATGCGGGGAGAAACTGGATGTCTGGCATTGGGCGGAACTCGAGGGCAGCTTTCTCTCAGAGGTGCTTGCAGCGATTACCGGGGGACACTGAGACACGGGGCCTCTTAGGGCAGGACTGAGGATTAGCCATAGCTGTTTGCTCTGCCCTGTTGATTTCCTGAGTCCCCGCCCCACCGAAGCTGCGGCAGAGGCTTTTGCATATGAATGCCCTGGCCCTTTGCCATCTGAAAATTACCTAACAAACTGCAGATGGGC